>NC_133487.1:3750123-3823448 GCF_025370935.1 Choristoneura fumiferana | reverse complement strand
TTAACTTTAAAAAAATGTAACTGATTGCAGGCGCGCTAATTCATTATTGTCGAGCTAGCGCGCCTGCAATCGTTTTAACTTTTTAATTTTTCGCTGACCATAAACTATGCACTTCACCTTCTGATATGTAAAGAATAATGTCAACTTTTACGGTCATTTTTGAGAAAATTTTTTTTAGTTGAATCATTACACACCCCAAAATTCGGTTTCATAAAGAAACCAAATCTACCTCAAACTAAAATCTTAAGAGCCTGCTGCGGCTTTCATATTCATACTTATTTAACGACGGCTATATTTACGATGTGCCTTATTTACCGCGGTATACTGTTTGTACTCTGCATTTTGTAGCAACCGCATTAGACGCGAACGCAGCACGTTCTGCTCATACTTTTGCATTTTGTCGTAAAATATTTCGTTATAACCGTCGAATGTTTAGGTACTTTTATATGGTTGTATCTCTGCACTTCTATGGTAGGAGTTTACATGTTTCGCATTTTGTTTTAGCTGGAGTAGGTTAGTAGTGGATTTAATATTCAACCAATTACTTAAAATGAAGTGCAGGTATGGGTCACTAACATAGCCAAACGCTTTCCTTTAGCTTTTCCAAGCTGCAATGGGAAGGTCACATAGCAAGCGAATTAGCCCGTGCAAGTGGCAATAGGGAGCCATATACATGTTGGCGGCCGATCGTAAAATCCGCCAGATCACGAAATTCATAGGCGCCATTTCATGATATGCCTAAAAGTTGGCCAGGCATATCACGATGTGCCTGAGGAACAATACGGCAGATCGATTAGAGCAACGCATTTGTCGATATTCCTATCTCTATAACGGGTATATTTTGATATGACGAAAAAAAGAAAAATTTAGGTACGAGTCAAGCTCCTCGCTTAGCATGAATTGTGACCACAACGCACGAGCCGAGCGAGCGAAGCGAGCGTGCCTCGAGCGACCGGCGAAGTGCGAGAACCGATATGGCGGTGTTTCATGATAGGCGAACAACATACCTAGGAATTTCGTGATCTGCCTAAACTGGCCAAATGGCGGCGTTTCAAGATAGCTATGCGTACGAATTTCATGATATGCCTAAATGTCACTAGGCAAATCGTTAAACGGTGAGTTTTGAACGATATAGCGGATTTCCTTTAGCCTATGATGATGATGTGATTCGTCTATGAAATATATTTCAATAGTTTTTGTCCACGATTTCATCCGTAAACAATTTATTTTAACACTTATCCTTGGATTCTATGCAATTTTCGGGATAAAAAGTATCATAATGTAGTAATACAGGTCGTTTACTATATTTGTATCAAATTCAAGCATAAAAAAGTATCAATCACATAACAAACAAAAAAACCGGGCAAGTGCGAGTCAGACTCGCGCACCGAGGGTTCCGTACACATATATAGGTATGTAAGTAAACGAGAATCGTGTCTTGAAGATATTTCTCGCTTTTTCAGTGTGATTTAATACATCCAGTTTATGCAAAACCCTGCTTTTAAGTAAAATGTACGCAGTGTGGGATCAGATTATATTGGACATTGAAATTTACAGACAGACATAAAAAAAGATTTTCAGACGTTTCTAGTTGGTTGGTTGGTTTATAGTTGGGTGTGTGTTGTGTTGGTTGTTTTATAGCTACCTTCATACCAAATTTCAAGGTTCTGAGTTCACGGGAGTACTTCCTAGTTGATTCCCTTGCGAGTTTCGAAATTTGCGGAAATTTGCAGCATAAACGGCTGCATCTTTTGATTGCGTTGGCTTAGAAGTTTGATTTTTGCACAGCTCCAAGGGACAGTAGACGTGAGTATTTGGTATAAATTTCAGCTTGATACCTCCTCGCGTTCCCGACAATTAGGGTATTGACAGACAGACTAACAAAAAGTGATCCTATAAGGGTTCCGTTTTTTCCTTTTGAGGTATTGAACCCTAAAAAACTCATAAACTTTTGCATATATGAAAGGGTTAATAATTCATTTTTGAAATCTATAAAAGAAATCTAAAAATCTTTGTATTTTTAAAATCTTGTAGCTTTAAAACCCGGACGCTCTGATGTATAAAAAGTTCGTAAAAGAACTTATTATTTTTTGCTAAAGCTCACAGCTAGCTTTTACGAGGGCGATGAAATTTTAATTCTTGCTTGCTACAAGTGACTATTAAAAGTCTTAAACTATTCAAGAGGAGATTTTTAAATTGTGGGCACAAATTTTAAAAATCTCCTCTTGAAAGTTTAAAACGTTATATCAAAGCCTCTTACGCGTAAGTATTCTTGGAAGTCAATAGCAGATATTTCTCCTAAAAATTATAACTTGAACTGAACATGTTCTTTCTTTAAATTACGCACGAGGAAACAACAGCAGCGTAATATGCAAGTAATATCCGGCACACTTTTTGCTTGTCTTCCATTTTGTTTCAAACGACGCCGCTTGGATAACGAAAATCCTAAAGGGTCATTTCAACGTATACATTCCGATTGTTATCTTAAATGAAATTACCTTTCGCTTCTAAGAAGTAAGATAATACTAATGACAATTAGTAGGAGAGGCCATGATGCTAAATGGGTATTTACTCGAGCGTCGTGAGGACCTATTAAATTTTGTAGATTATGTAGTTAATCTAACAAATCGACAACCGAAATACTGAAAATTTAATGATACCTCATATGTTAAAATCTTTCCAGCCGTTTTAAGGCTGCAGCGAGGCCCAAAGAAATGGGCATATGTACATACATACGCTCAAAGACATAACCCTTCTTCCGCCAGTCGGGTAACTTAAGATGTTTCCCGTTCCAGTGGCGAGGGAAGCGTCAACAGCGGGTTCTGTCTTTTCGCGCAATTATTGTTTGCCAAAGTTTTCCCTACTCTCAATTTTCAAAAAATACTCAGTGTATTTTCTGATGTTTTTATAGAGCACAGTATTTTAGCTTAGGTTTGTTTTATGAAAGTTGCGAAAATAATATGGTTTCAGAGAAAATCATGACTTGGGAAATAAACAGTTGGCCAATGAAACCATTGAGAAAAATAATTATGCGAAAAGGCAGAGAACCTTTTGATACCGAAAGTGCTCTAGGGCTTCCCTACTATTGAAAACATTGGATATGGAGGCTGAAAGTTAGGAGTTTTGTCGTTATCATAAAACTTACACTTATCTGGTTTTCTTTACTAAGTTTTACTAAGAACTTACTTATTTACTTTTCCTGCCATGGACAGACTTACTGAACGTAAAAATAGCAAGATCCATCAATTTCAACGTAACCACACAGTATATCATAGCAACCAGATTTACTATAAAAATAACCTTCCTGTCCGTCATATTCGTTGTAAGCGGTGCGATTCATCTTACAGCCCTTGTTTCAGCAAATTTCACAGTGAATGACAGTGACAGAAGGCTTACCACAGATTGTTTCAGACAGTTTTATTTTTATAAGCCAGTTTAGTATTATATCTTCTTCTAAGTCACTACACTCAAGACAGAGCAGTTGTGGTTGTCGGATGAGACTCAGTAGTGACCTTTCATGATGGATGACTCTTGGGGAAATAGTGTGGTGGTTACCCTTTGCCTTCAACACCACAGAGCAAGAGTCTGGATCTCGTAATTGGCAAAGGAGAGTCATCATCATCATCATGTTAGCCGAAAGAAGTCCACTGCTGGACATAGGCCTCCCCCAACGTTCTCCACTCAGAACAGTCTTGTGCTTTCCGCATCCACCGCGATCCCGCGATCTTAATCAGGTCGTCGCTCCATTTTGTTGGAGGCCTGCCGACAGATCTCCCGGGTAGAGAGTGCTGAAGAAAGAAAACATTTACTCGTGACAAACATATAAGAACAATCGCCTCTCAAACAGAGGGTCGTGGGTTCAAACCCCGGCTCGCACCTCTGAGTTTTTCCAAATTCATGTGCGGAATTACATTTGAAATTTACCACGAGCTTTGCGGTGAAGGAAACCTGCACAAACCTGCGAAGCAATTCAATGGTGCGTGCGAAGTTCCCAATCCGCACTGGGCCCGCGTGGGAACTATAGCCCGAGCCCTCTTGTTCTGAGAGGAGGCCTGTGCCCAGAAGTGGGACGTATATAGGCTGGGATGATGATGATGATGATATAAGAACAATGGATAAAAATAAAATAAAGAAAGACATAAAAAAAGCCGCGTATCCACTAGAGGCAGCCTCGGGCCGAGCGGCTGCCTCGCTCCGAGGCCGCGCAAGTGGAGACGCTGCGAAATGCGTGGCTCAGACTGAGGCTCCTTTGAGCACGGCCAAAAAACCGAGAAAATATGGCTCGGCTCGCGGTGCTCGGCCTGAGGCTGCTCTAATGGATACGCGGCTATATAGATACGCATGTCATGAAATGGTCCCAATTCTCACATTGCCGCGTTGTCGGCTTTTAGTTACAACACCTACGGGTAGAGATAGGTTTTCCTATCCTAAACCGAGGCACTGCACGAACTAGTATGTTACTGCCAAGTTTCTTGCGGCGCATTCTTCTTGCCAATGATGGTCTTTCCAAAAGCGCTGGTACTTTAAAAAAACCGTCCAAGTGCGAGTCGGACTCGCGCACGAAGGGCTCCGTACCATTATCTAATACAACATTAGGCATTAGCAAAAAAAACGGCGTGAGGAACCTTTACAAACCTGCGAAGCAATTCAATGGTGCGTGTGAAGTTCTCAATCCGCACTGGGCCCGCGTGGGAACTATGGCCCAAGCCCTCTTGTTCTGAGAGGAGGCCTGTGCCCAGCAGTGGGACGTATATAGGCTGCGTTGATGATGATGAAAAAAACGGCAAATAATCTTTTTTGTTGTATGGGAGCCCCCCTAAATATTTATTTTATTTTAGTTTAATTGATTATTTTAAACGTGATTATATACATATACAGATTCTGTGAATATTTCAAGCGTCTACCTGTTGCCGTTATTAATATCGAGCAAAAAACGGAAAAAAAACAAGTTTGCTGTATGGGAGCCCCCTTAATTTTTTTTAATTATTTGCTGTTATAGCGGCCACAGTAGTACATAATCAGTGAAAATTTCAAGTGTCTAACTATTACGACTCAAGAGAGCCCTGTGACAGACGGACGGACAGACAAACAGACAGCGGAGTCTCAGTAATAGGGTTCCGTTGGCACCATTTGGGTACGGAACCCTAAAAACGACGAGTAAAAAAGCCCATTGCTTACTGAATAAATGTGTACGTAAGTACCTAGTCTTCTGTGCAAAACATACATCTTCATTCTTCTAACCTAACCTAACCTGAAAAAAAAACTCTATATAGTTAGTAGCGAAATTGTCAAGCTTCTTTTATTTCAAAACCTCACTTTCGCTTACTGTTACTAATTGGCTTTACTTTTCCAATACCTAATAAATGAAATCAAGCCGTACCATCGTTTGCCTCCGTCTCAAAATAAAAAAAATACATTTTGTTCTGAAATATGTCACAGTCAAATTATGTCAGTAGCATGGCCTAATGTTTTATCGGATTGCTGTTGGTATTATTATGGCTTCTGTAACTTTCGATAAAATTGGTAAAATTATTTAAACCCGAATGTGAATACCTACTTCTTTTTTGGTGTGTAACGGTTTTTGTGTTCTTTTATTTATTTTTGTGTGTATTACTTTATTTTTTGGGTAACATAACATAACTTATTAATTGATCCATTCATGTCATTTGTAGTGTTTAATTAAATACTATGGTCAACAGCCGTTATGGAGTCAATCCTGACACATTGCAAAACTTTGAAGTTTCTGAATACAAACAACTTGAATCATGGACAAAAATTCAATGCTTACTTGTTGCGTGCGACAGAGTAGTAAGTATAGCATTTTTTTTCAATGGTTCACATTAACAATAATCAGGAACTTCATAGTTGTGCAATGAGTCAGGACTGACTTCTTAGCGTCAAGCAGGCAACTGCAGGGCTAGTACGAAACTCGAAACTCGAAGTTCGTGTCGTACGGTCCCTCTGACACTTAGGCAGTTGTCTCACCGCAGGCGAGGAAACGATTGGCTATCGACTATTTTCTCGCTCAAGAAACGAACAAAAGATAGAAGATCCTGTGTGAGTAAAAGAGACATGTATATTAATAGTTGATCGCTGGCGGTTCACACTGCCGGCGAGAACTCGCTTTACATCTTTTGTCGCAGCGACAAGAGCTATAAAACTCGCTGAGCTATAAAACTAGCTCAGCGATACTCGCTCAGTACTGTTAGCTTGAGCGAGTAATCGCCCGTCGTGCTCGAACACTCACTTTTCACTGCTCGCCCACTCGTTTCTAGTTACTCGCTCTGCTCGCTTCTCGCTCATCGTCGGCGGTGGGACAAGTGCCTTATACTATTTAATACGAGAGCGAGAGGAACGGTACGATACGAACTTCGAGTTTCAGGTTTCGTAAAGGAATTTTCAGGTATCTTGAGCATCTTCTACAAATATACTACTTACGAATTTTTATTTCGCTTCAACATACTGTAGCCCCTTTTTCCGTATGCCACGACTCAGCGCATTGTCTGCCACATTAACCACAGATCATACAAATGATCTGACTCGCGCAATATGGGAACTCGAATTAAACTCGCATTTATCATCATCACGGACACCCATGTTAGTGTTAACGTCATGTTGATGAGTCGTCAGAGGAATGATAATTAAGATTGGTTTTTGGAATCTTTTTGTATTTTTTAATTCAATTCCAAATTTTTTGTTACTTTTACGGTCATCCCGTATAACCTATATCGAAAATACAAACTGAAATATAGATGCACAGAAAAACCAGAAAAATAAGACCAGCGCTGGTCTTATTTTTCTGGTTTTTCTGTGCATCTATATTTCACTTTGTATTTTCGATATGGGAATGGTAATTGTATAGTTGACAAAGTGTTACCATATCCTACAACAGCTAAATAACAATAAATTACCATATCGAAAATACAAACTGAAATATAGATGCTACGTAGAAAAACCAGAAAAATAAGACCAGCACTGAGAATCGAACCCAGGTCCTCGGCATTCCGTGCCACGTGCTTTACCACTGCACCACCACTGGACAGTGATACAGACACGAATTTCTCCTATGCACCACATATCTCAGCTTGTTTGTTTTCTTATTTAGTCACTTAAGCAGCGACACTAGCGACATCTATGCTGTAGCCCTCATCGAGAAACTTTCAGCACCCCATTTGAACTAGCCGCTTATCCGGACAAGAGATGTCGTTATTAAGCAATCAAATTAAGATTGGAGATATGTGGTGCATAGAAGAAATTCGTGTCTGTATCACTGTCCAGTGGTGGTGTAGTGGTATAGCACGCGGCACGGAATGCCGAGGACCTGGGTTCGATTCCCAGCGCTGTTCTTATTATTCTGGTTTTTCTATGCATCTATATTTTAGTTTGTATTTTCGATGTGGGTTTTACGGGATGACCGTAAAAGAAACAAAAATTTGGAATTGAAATAAAAAATACAAAAAGATTCCAAAAGACCAATCTTAACACCTCCACACTTTATTTGATTACAGAACGTTCTGAATGCAATTTTTTTTTTGCGTATCTGAAAGCTAACAATCTCCTTAGTGTTAGACAGTTTGTTTGTTTATGAGCCACCATGGAACCTTTTCAAAGTAATAGTACATTGTGTCTTAAGGGCAGTAAATAAGGAATTACGAACAAGAGTCTATTGGAAGCCCGAAATCGAAGTACCGCCCGTGCGACATACAATGTATTTCATCACATTTGCGAGTAAAATTGTATATTTGTAAAAGAAAAAATATAATTCTTCTAAATATTGGCGAGACCTTAGGCTGCGCTCTTGGTAGCGCCGCTCTCCCCCTCCCTCTCTCGCACCATGCGCCGCAATGTACGTGTGCAGGTGCTCCTGCAGCAGCAGCGCGCGCAGCAGTATCAGTACGCACATTGACTCATTTACCGACCTTGGGCTTCATGACAAGAAAACGAGTACGGGCAATGACTCATTTACCGACCACGGGTTTCGTGACAAGCACATTAAGGTCGAGGGTTTTATTTGGGGGGTTGCGACCAAGGTATCTTGCATGTTTCGACACTGTTTACGATCAAGTGTGATGAAAAAGTCATTACGATTCTTCTTGTTAATTAATGTGATGTCATTATGACATTTACTGTGAAATGGTCCATGGTGGTTCATGGTGGGTACTTGACCGTACAAGAATATCATGGAGTATGTTGGAAAAGTTCTCGAATGGAGATCGCGGATTGGCAAACGCAGCGTAGGACGTCCACCAACGAGATAGACGGATGATTTGGTTAAAGCCGCGGTTTCATAGAGATCCGCTCCTACCTAACCAACTAGAGATCTGGGGGAGATCTATGTCTAAGTGCTGTGGTCGTCCTACGATATGATGACGATGCTCACAAAATACCACTTTTCTGACCAATTGGAAACGTGGGAGTCATGACTCATGATAATTGCGATGGATGGCACTCACGCTAATATGGCGTGTACAGTCACGTCTAAAAGTATGTATACACAAAAAAATGTGAAAAATATGTAGCCATACATTTTCATCATAAATATGTATCTATTACTGACACCAAAAAATTGTATTCATTAAACTGTTTCAGTATTATGTAATCACAAAATGCTTCAGAAAGTTGCATACTTAAATAAATTCCATTTAAATGTATCCACCTCGTAGGCAAAAATAAGTATACATGAATGGGTTCCATATACATATAACCATACCAATTTGGCAAATATTTGTATACGCCGTTTGATTCATAAATATGTATCCAGACTGCAACAAGAAACCTTGTCTGACTGGCATAGAATCGTAAGTTGTATATTTAACTGATTTGACAATTCACGAAAACAGTGCGGACTTGTCACTGCATACGTCTATCTCACGATTATTCTATGACGCACTTGACAGTCCTTAGATTGAATTGACTTGTAAATATTGAGTATTTCAGTTTAGGGTCATTCTCAGAAAGGTGCACTAAGCATTTTTTTGTTTTTATTTTAATTATATTGTTAATTGTTAGTGGTAGAGCCGCACTGTAGCCAGTTCTTGGTTTGCAAGATAGAAAACACTACCTATTTGTAACTTCAGATAGGTTATATATTATAAAAGAAAGTCACTGGCTTCATGGAAGAACTTCATTTTAAAATCAATTACTTACATATACTTATACTGTCAAGTGCAAGATCGCCATTCTGTCATCGTCATTCAGAAGCTGTCTTCTATAATTAAAATTACAATGATTAAAGATTGCAAATTATAGATGCTTCAGTGGATCTGTCCTCAGTGGATGACCCGAACAACTTGATCGCTTTGGCTTAGTCGATATTAATGACCACTCTGGACGTTTCCAAGTATTTGGTGATCTTGATGGTGTATAAAAAATTAAATATATCCATACCAAATTTCATCCAGCTCACTCCAGTCAGTTCATCTCCCATTTTCTCCCCTTAAGGGTTGCTTTTGGAGATAAAAACTAAGTACCCTATGTTCAGCCCCTTGACAGTCGAAACCAGTCGGTTTTGACGTGATACCGGAACAAACAGAGTTACTTTCAATTTATCACTCCATAGTATAAAACAAAGTCGCTTTTTTTGTCTGTACGCTTGGATCTTTCAAACTACGCAACGGATTTTGATGCGGTTTTCACAAATAAATAGTGTGATTCACGGTGTCTATGTATACCGTAACCGTGTTGTGCCGGAACGGGTCACCAGAATATAATATTATTTTAATGGAGTATGGATTCGTAGTATGTATGTCCCTGCCCGCATGCAGGTTACGAAAGAGACAGACATGTAATCTTAACAAAACAGTAATTCTTCAAAACGAATCAAAATATCAAATCGTGTTTACATATTTATGAATCAAACGGCGTATACAAATATTTGCCAAATTGGTGTGGTTATATGTATATGGAACCCATTCATGTATACTTATTTTTGCCTACGAGGTGGATACATTTAAATGGAATTTATTTAAGTATGCAACTTTCTGAAGCATTTTGTGATTACATAATACTGAAAAAGGTTAATGAATACAATTTTTTGGTGTCAGTAATAGATAAATATTTTTGATACAATGTATGACTACATATTTATGCAACCTTGTTTTTGTATACATATTTTTAGACGTGACTGTACAATCAATCAAGATTTTTGGATATCATAGTTGGTCGAGTTCCGCAGTAGTCAGTGATAATAGAACACCTTGCCCCCTATAGTCTCAGTAAATGAGGGTTCAATTTTTACAAGGTTGATTTGCTTCCTCACAGTTTCGTCTTCATTTCAGCTCGCCAATTCATCTTAACCAACGTATATGTAATCCTTTAAGGTAGGCAGTAGCTCACATCTCGTCGCGTCACTTAAGGTCGTTTCACACCCCCCACGCCATACACGGAGCTAATGATGCTTGTATAACCGGCTTAAAATAACAAAGTACCTTCATACATGTTCATTGGCTTGTCGACATAGTAGCAACGATGTTTTGAGTTATAAAGTTGCCAAGATTAAGATTTTAGTTTGTTTCGAAAGAAAAACTGCGAATTCTGCGTTAGGGTATTTCTTAGTCAAAAACAAAATGATGGAGATAGTATTGATGTTTTAAACTTTCTACTAAATACTAAACACGGAAGTAATCACGCTAGTAATAAATATTAATCTCGAAGTGTAGGTTATCATGTTTGCCTTTTGTTTGCGCACTTGATCACGAATAGTACCGGCACTTGTATCTTGATCTCGTGTTCGAGATACGAGTGCCGGTACTTTTCGTGATCAAGTGCGAGTAGTTAGAAGGAATCGCACTGCAAAAAAGCAAACATGACAACCTACGCTTCAGTCTACCCGGCACTGCAATAAGTCCCATGTTTAGTATTTAGCTATAAAATATTTTAGATTTAGAGTTGGATGTCATACTATTATGAATAAATGTTCTCTAAAGTGAGTATCCAAATTTACTCCCTCAAGTTACCTACTTGTATGCATTACCATCATCGTCATATGAGCGGTAGGACATCTTCTGTTGGAAATAAACCTCCCTTATAGACCTCCAGTTGCTTCGGTTGGGAGCGGCCTGCATCCACCTAGAACCCGTGGCTTTAACCAGATCATCCGTCCATCTCCTTACTTGCATTTATTTCTCGCTAAATCTCGTTGTATAAAAACAAATCTTATTGGCTTCGCCTTCTAAAAGTCTCAAACTTAAATGCCTTATCTTCCGTATAACGCTTAAAGCAACTTTATAGTTTCATCTAACACATTTATCACGGACGCATCTCAGTTTTTCCTCGCCTCTGGAACTCATATTATCGTTCCTGGGATGTTCTAAGCCCGCGACTCGACCGCTTAAGATAGTGATCTCAATACCATCGGGAAATCTTGACGGTTGGCACACAAATATAATCTACCTAGAATGTATTTTTCATAAAACTGTCCTTTTTTAACAAACTCTTATAGTAACTGCATGTTGTTATTTCCTTGTAGTTAAACCACTTTTATCTCTGTTTTCTTCTAAATTCTGTATACTTTTGACGCTTGGTTAGAAAAATTTCATGCAGACTTTCTTGGAAAAAGTGATGGTTTGGATGGTGAATTGAACCTTTTCTTATACCTCATAAGTTCTTATCGTAAAAACTATGAAAATAGTTTATAGAATAGATTTGAGCCGCTGCAAATTCCCCTTTAGTGATTGCAACGTTAACGCAACGTTGTTTTGCGTCATAAACTACAACTTAATGCTCTGGTCTCATTAGTTATCAAAGTAACTAGTTAGATGAATTACAATGATACGAAAAGAGGACATCTCGCTTAGTAGTTATACTGAAGACTAAGCTATCCGGTCTTCCGAAATCTATCAGCAAAAATATCAATCATGTACCATCAGCCAAATATGTGAAATATGTGGTCTGCCCCCGTAAAGTTGATAATCGGTTGCATGTCATAAAACAATAATGCCCATAGACGTCTCTGCCAACTTGAAAGGAAAGACGGAAAGTTCAACTTTAACGACATAGGTACTCATTTGATAGGAACTTGTTTAAAAGTTGATAGACCATTTATTTGGCTGATGGTACCTAAAACAGCTCAAAAAATACATAAGAGACATAAAAAAGTAAATTTTTGAACTTTCTTTTGTTGAAATTTAAGCTAAGGACTGTAGGTACGTCATAAATTAAAAACTTGTGCAATGTGTAATTATCTATCTTAATTTTTGGCTACCTTTTAAACAGTAATTGTATTAGGTCAGTAGTGTCTTAGAAAAATTCATTTCAGCTGTTGAACCTTCCCTTACACATTTCTAAGCCGATAGAGGTAGGATATGAATATTCTTAAAGTTAACGGAAATAAAAAATAACACATTGTAGAACTCCCCTATTTTACACACGCTTGTATGAGCCACCGCCCTCGCATCTTAAGATAACGGATCTCGGCCAACGACTCGTCAGCGTATAGAGATTAGCCCTGACGGATTAACGGAAGATGGCTGATTTGGCACGATCTCTTGCTAATGGATATAACTTAATTATGTACTCCGTTGTTTCTGTACGAAGAGAGTTTGTTTACGAGGCGTAATGAAATGTCACTCGTTAGTTTAATGCGTATCGTTATATAACATAAATATTTTTTTAATCCATAATGCACATTTAACACTTTCT
Organism: Choristoneura fumiferana; assembly: GCF_025370935.1. Taxonomy (NCBI): domain Eukaryota; kingdom Metazoa; phylum Arthropoda; class Insecta; order Lepidoptera; family Tortricidae; genus Choristoneura; species Choristoneura fumiferana. Next base: position 3,810,809 of record NC_133487.1, on the reverse strand, counting down.
CGAAATATTAGAAAAATAAATTTTATCTACGGTAGTGATATCCATGGAAGTGACTGTGTGCACAAAAATGAGAAATTCCATTTATAGAAACTAACCGTTTTTCCCCGCGGCTTCGCTCGTGTTAAATTACCTAACATGGATTTACTTTGTACGATCCTTTTTATCGTATTTTGATTGATTTTGTTGAGCATTATAATGTATATGCCGATACAGACAGTAGACGTTGATTAAGACAGATCATGCGAATTTCTGAAAAAAAAAAACATACTTTGATCCTCGGTTTCATCCCTTTTTTCAGAAGAAATTTTAAAAAATTACAATTTTTTTTTCATGTTTGATTATCTCTAATTGTTGGCTCAAAAACAAAGTTTTACGCTTCTAGCTTCAAAAATGACGGACTTCCATACAAATTTACACTCTTTTCACCCACTTAAGGACTGAATTGACTGAGGGTCCATGATGATCACATAATCTCTTTGTAACATCTGTAACCAGGCATTGTGGAAAAGCAATAAAATATTGAGTATTGAGTATAGAGTATTGAGAATTTCGACAAATCCTTTCTTATTCCTTGTTTAAGTATTAAAACAACACCTATTATGAAAAAAATCAGCTTTCTAGGCCCAAAAGGTTTAGGCTTAGGGTTTAGGGTTTAGGGTTTAGGCGTTAATTTATAGCCTACTAGCCTTGATGAGTTACTCAGAATTCATATGTATCGCATTTGAAATTTACCACGAGTTAAACGGTGAACGCAAAATCGAAAGAAACCTGCACATACCTGTAAAGCAATTGGTTGGTGCCTGATTAGTTTCTCAACTAGATAGATTTAGATGAAATTTAATATTTAGATAGCGGACGACTGGATTAATAGAAATACCTATGTACTACTTTTATGTGCCTTTCAACTATTTTACCAACACTTTGAGCGTCTCCTGCGTTACCAAAAAATCGTACTTGAGCGTTTTCAAAAAAAAGTGTACCCTTTACCATTTATATATATCTTGTGTATCTTTTACCATCTAATGACAGTTGATGTAACTACTTATTCTTTGCAAATAAGTCTTAATCTTTCTTTCTTTCTTTCCTTTTTTTGAATTTTTGGAAAATATGGTTTTTCCTACTCAGAATCAAGAGCACAATCGATCGTTTAAAAAATGTTCCCATTTTTTCATACAAAATTTTATGAGTCAGTTTTGTCACGCCCATACTTAAGTGTATGAAAAAAACGTCGCATAACTGTCATTTTTTTTTAGACTTTTTTTTACTATCAGGATCGATTGTGCTCTTGATTCTAAGTAGGAAAAGCCATATTTTTTGAAAAATTTCAAAAATAATGAAAGGGTATACTTTTTAGAAAACGCCCACATCCAAAATGATATTTCACGGCTTAATAGGTTGAACTTCCGTAGGATGTCATGTATTCATGTAGGTACACCATCTATTAAATTACAGAAAAAACATGTTTACTTACAAAAATCTCCAATTGTTTGAAAAATGTCGCGGAAAGATTAGTGTAGGTAAAAAATTTGATTGGCCCTTATATGATATACCCAAGGGATCTATGTAGAATCTAAAGTTTCGAAACAATTATATAAGTAATGATTATTTAATCTGTAGGTATTCTATTAACAATGTTTTTTGTTTATTCGACTGGATGGCAAACGAGCAAGTGGGTCTCTTGATGATAAGAGATCACCACCGCCCATAAACATCTGTGGTGTTGCAGATGCGTTGCCAACCTAGAGGCCTAAGATGGAATACCTCAAGTGCCAGTAATTTCACCGGCTGTCTTACTCTCCACGCCGAAACAACGGTGCAAGCACTGCTGCTTCACGGCAGGATTAGCGAGCAAGATGTTGGTAGCAATCCGGGCGGACCTTGCACAAGGTCCTACCACCTGCATGCTAGGCTATGTTTGACCATCTGACATTGATTTCGGCTTTCAAATTGGATTCGTTTATTTATTTACTTAGCGGTATTTCAAACGAAATACATTACACGTAGCCCGCGTACAATTAAGCCAAATATATCATTGACAATTATTACCAATGCGTGTATTTCAATCTCGAGCATCGATCATCCTGTTTAGTTTAATTATCATTGGAAGTATTTATTTCTAAATCATGTTCACGAACAATGTTGTTTTGTCAAGGCAGGTTTTTAGTCTAACAAAGCCAAATTTATTATTTAATCGCATAGCATTATTTTATCAGGCAGGCAAACAGAACTCCCGTGAAACAATGCGAATCAAGCAGACTTGTTCACCACAGAAAACAAGGTTATCCAGTGGATCAAAAACAGAAATTATTAAGGCTAAAGTAAACTTAAATAACGTGCAGTCAAAAATACTGAACGGCGTACCAGGGTTGAACTTTTGTGCTACTAGGTGGGACAAGTGCCTAATCGATTCTACTCTTGATTCTGAGGAAAGTACTTTCTGGTTTTCAGTTTTTTAATTAAAACCTTGTATTTTAACTAATGGTTCAGTAGAACAGAGCCGCTGAAAAAGCCTAGTTGTTACATAAGTGTACAAAGTATTTAGCGTCCTTCCACGAAATCCTTCCAACGCTGTAACAAAGTATATTTAATATCACTTTATATTAAACCGTGCGCATAATTACGAAATTGGCTTCTCTTTAGTACAAAGTATTTTATAACACGAAATATGGTTTCATTTACATTGTGAGAAGTATTTAACCCAAATACCTAATTAAACGTAAATATTTGTATGATGTTGAATGACTAAACTTTTATCATTGGACTTTCCTTTAGCTGCGATGTAACAGTTTTTTTTTTTCTAAAAACCCAATTGACCCACCTACAAAAAAAACAACAAAACTACTATTCAAACTATTCTCCGGGAAAATGTAAAATTCCTGCGGGATAGAAGTAAGTAAATATAACTTCGGGGCCGATTCTATGAATTCTTTCAGCAGTAAAAAGTTTTATACTATGCCTGATTGACAAAGGTTAGTTTTCGTCGGCAAAATGCAAAATTCCCGAGGGATAAAAATAAATAAGTGGATCGACCCAGCATAAACATTTCTCACTCATAGAAAGCTGTACTGTTTCTGATTGAAATAGGTCATTTTTGTCCCGAGAAAGTTCTCGTGGGACAGAAACGAGTATTTTAACCCCTTTTTTTTGTGAATCAGAGTCTGTAGCTTTTTATTAGTGTTTTTTTTAATCAGCCTCGAAGTTGAATTAACTTTATTCCATCCCGTGGGAATTTTGCATTATCCCGGATAAAAAGTAACTTGTGTCAATCAAGGATAGTGTAGCTTACCTACTAAAGGTGTTTTTTTTTTTAAATCGGCTTAATAGTTTCAGAAATTCGACTATAAACAAAGAAACGAAAAAAGTTTAGATTATTATTAGAATCCTTCCTTAGTGCACCTCTACAACACTCGAGTACACACTCCACAGTATGCCAAATTTCAAGTCTCTAGCACCAGTAGGTTAGGCTGTGCGTTGTGTGCCAGTCAGTCAGTCAGTCACAGTAGGTACTGTTTTAATAGGTATAGATTTTTTATTATTCCGAGACACATGGAACGTGTATATAAGAAGGTATATTTTGGTCTACAGTATATCTCATGCCATGGTGATTTAAATACAAAAAACAATTTTATTCTCATAACTGAGCAACTTTTGTTTTATAACATTTTCAAATAGAATCCAAGTAATTTTTATTGATTTTCGATGTATAAATAATCGCTAAATCAGTGTATCGGATATGGCGGTGTTGGTAAGTAGGTACCTAAGGTACTCATGGTACGAGAGGAAAACTTCCTTGTTACAGGAACTTTTAGATAAAGAAAGAAAGAAAGAAAATACATTTATTTAACGCCATAAAAAACAAACAGGAACAAACATAGAACAAATAAAGACATACATGACGCTAAACAGGTCCCCACTCAGCATTGATGCAATAAAGTTACTTTTTTTTGGATTTTGCTTGAAGAGCATATCCATAATTTACTATTCTCAAAAAATCCTCTAAGAAAACATGTCCGTGGAAGCTATGCGGGGTGTCCGTAGGTTTGTATGGAAGAGCAACCCCTTAAATAATCTGTAGGTATGAAAATAATAGCACTCGTCATGTTTTTAAAAAGTTGCAGAACAAAAGAAGCTCAGTTGAGTAGGATCGAACTTTCCATTGAAAGCCCCATGGTCAGAGAAAACCTTTATATTGTTTTTTAGAAAAGGTAATGAACATAAATTAATTAAATGATCCCGTTTTAATAACAAAACAAAACACTGCACGCCTTTATTACAATAAACCTCGTGAATCTCCATTTTATTAATTAAAATTCTAATCGCGACTCTCTTTTGTTCCAGGTAAAAAATGCAAAGCAGGAAACATCACAAGCGGCGAAAAACGAAACTCATAAACGTTGTCAGATAGTCAATGAAAAATGTGACTTAACGACCCCCTTTAAGACCCCTTAAAGGTTCACAATGGTACGGCCAGCAATGGGACGTGTGTCCAATGGGGACTTGCTAGTGATAGTGCTGTTCATGTGTAGGACAATTGTTTGTGATGGCCAGTGTCCTAGGTTCGCTGAACGACCGCTGGAGACTAGAGTTCAAGACGCTTCCATAGTTTTTAGGGCAGTGGTAGTGCAAACACATTACCAGGTGAGTTCTTCATATACCTATTTCTTATTTTCTTAATAAAATACAAAGTGAAATCACTGCACTGCTGCTTTAGCAATGTTAAAAGCGGCAGTGCAGAATCCGTAATCGTTATTGCTGCAACTAAAAGCTGCTTAAAGCAGATATAACACATGTTTTTCTACTCGTATAATTATTAATTTAACTAGCACTTCAAATTATTACCTACTACAAGAACAACTGGTGGTGGTTTTAGTCTAACAACTGGTAGCATGGTGTACGGTTGTGTCACTCTGAAGATGAGCTCTGGTTGAGTTCGAAACGCGTCTGTGTAGTGTGGTGGTGGTGATAGATGGGTTTGTGTGATTTGTGTGTGTTCTTACAGTGTGGAAGTGGAGGAACTGCATGAACACGCATATTTTGCATAGGCTTAGCTATCGTAAGGTCGCGGGTGAGCAAGGAAATTATTTTAGTTCATTACTACAAGTATACCTAATAATTATTTCTACAAATTATTAATTTCATTTCATCACCATGTTTTAAAATTTTTGTATACCTATTTGTTGTGTCTAGTAATGAGAACAACACGGGCTTCCTACCGGAAGCTTTCCGTAGGAAGCCCGTGTTGTCCTAATGTATAGTATGATTGCTATGTTTTTTTAAAGGCGTAAAATTTATTCAGGTACTATCTTCTCGAATCCTTGATCGAGAATAAGTTTGAAAATTGTTTCAATACTTTTTGTGTATCTCTAGCACGTTCAATTGAGTGTGCAATACTGTGGATAAATTTATTTTTCTACTCCTATACTGTAATCTGTGATTTACTTAATCACGAACAGTAATATAAACAGCGTACATAACAAGATTTTGGAAAAGTCTACATATTGTCTATTCCCCATAACAGCACTGCGTCGTAATGTTACTAAAACGATAGGTACTGCAACCACTTATTTTATTTTCTTAATTCCTACGTTCGGACAGGCTAAGACATATTTTATTTGACTGTTACATATTTTATATGGTTTTTATAAAGAATAAAAACTTTCCGAATATAATCCATAGCCTGCCAACATAAGTAACACAATTTTTAACATCGTCGCAATCGCAAGTAAACGTTAATAAAAAACCAAAATTTAACTTAGACAAATTTTGTCATTTTCATATTTCTCACTTATTTATTTTGTTTACCTTCTCTTTACGTTTGCAATACTTTTTACTTAAGTATGAAAACATTTAAAGTTTACTTTTTCTCTATTTTTGTATTTTAATTAATAAGTATCCAGCCTTGAAAAAGTATTGTGTGCAACGTTGTATAAGTAAGTCAAAAAAAAATCGTGGCGTCTTTTTCTTACTATGTTCGCTAAAGCTCACATTGTAATTCACGCCACTCTCCTTTTTTGAACCCTGTTATACAACTGTTGCATAAAATACTATAATTTAAGAGAGTAAGACCGACAGCCGGTGAAATTACTGGCACTTGAGGTGTGTGTGTAGATGTGTTTTTGTTGCATTTTAATTTTTCTGATCTACTGTTAATGCACCACCTGCTCTGAATTAGTCCTTCCTTCTTTCTGTAAAAAGGTTGCCTGGAAGAGATCGTTCTTAAGCGATAAGGCCGCCTATTGCCTACCCTGTAATTTTCTCTGTGTATCTGTTCTCTGTATCACTTACTATTTCTGGTGTACAATAAAGAGTAATTGTATTGTATTGTATTATATCCCATCTTAGGCCTCTAGGTTGGCAACACATCTGCAATACCCCTGGTGTTACAGATGTTTATGGGCGGTGATGATCTCTTACCAACAGGACACCCACTTACTCGTTTGCCATCCAGTCGAATAAAAAAAGTCCTTATACAAACAATGTTTAAGGATAAATGAGACCTTTTAAAGACGTAAAAAATACTGTACGGTATTTTACCTGAACACCGGCTCGCCTGTTCAAACACTGTCACATTTTCGTTCAACAAACGGCCTTTTGAAGATGAAAGCGAAATTATTGCCGAACTTTTTAATGCTCACTGATATCATACTCAAACAAACTCCACTTCCCGACATAAAAGAAGCCGACGGCAAGTAAACAACAACCATAAAATATTAAACTGAAATTTATGGTCAGTTTTCAAAATGGCTACCGTTCCCGTGAGATGTATTTTGGGGGGGCGGCTGGAATAATGAGTTGATCGTTAAAAATATGAAAGATGAATACAAATTTGAAAGCGTAATAATAATAAAAAGCTCTCGAACGTGTTCGCGTAAGTGATATTATGCGCAATATTTCTGAGGCTTTTGATATTTTTCATCACACTTGCTCGTAAACAGTGTCGAAACATGCAGGCTACCTTGGTTGCAACCCCCCAAATAAAACCCTCGACCTTAATGTGCTTGTCGTGAAACCCGTGGTCGGTAAATTAGTCATTGCTCGTACAAATTGTCTTGTCATGAAGCCCAAGGTCGGTAAATGAGTCCGTGCCCGTACTGATATTGCTGCGCGCGCTGCTGCAGGACCACATGCACACGCACCTTGCGGCGGAGAGCGTCTCTACAAGAGCGCAGCCTAAGGTATCGCCAATATGTGGAAGAATTATATTTTTTCTTTTATAAAATTTACATCGCTACTGTGATGAAAAAAACAATGTGTACTACGGTCTAAATGATCATTTCAACTCATTAAATAATAATAATAATAATAAATAATATAATTCATTTATTTCGGGCAACTTGGCCCATACAATAAATACCTTACAGACTAACATACATATTTATAATCAATATTTAAAACTAATTTGGTGACAAAATACGTGACCCGGTTGAGTCACCGTCCCCGACGTCGCATTAAAGCCCTTAGTCTTCGACTTCGGGCTTCTAAAAGACTCTCGTTTGTAATTCCTTATTTACCGTCCTTAAGACACAATGTACTATTTCAAAAAAGACGAAGAACCTTAGGGGCTAATAAGGAATCTATCTAATAAATAGACTCCAATAATATTCAAAATTGAGTAATTATTTATTTAACAACTAAATATAAAATAGCATAATACACATGAAATTAGATAACAGTTAAAAAGAAGACAAAAAGAACTAAGTAACCTAAGATATACCTCAACTAAATAATATACACAATGTTACTATATTTAATAACCTAACAAACAAAAAGTTAGAAAACCCCGACTTTCAAACTTCAAAGTTCAATTCTCAAAAACGGCTGAACCGATTTTGGTGAAACATGTCTAAGAACCATTGCTAGAAACCCTGATTTTTTATAAAAAACCGCATGCAAATCAGTCAACCCGTTAAAGAGCTACGGTGCCACAGACAGACAGACACACATAGGGGTCAAACTTATAAAACCCTTATTTTTGCGTCGGGGGTTAAAAAATAAAAATTATAAAGAGAACACCCCGTCTAAAAGATAAATTGACGACCGGATAGTCCAGTGGTTAGAGAACCCGACTTGAGGCTTGAGGTCCCGGGTTCGATTCCCGGTTGGGGCAGATATTTGTATGAAAAATACGAATGTTTGTTCTCGAGTCTTGGGTGTTGAATATGTATTTAAGTATTTATCTATCTATTTAAGTACGTTTATCCGTTGCCTAGTATCCATAAAACACAAGCTTTGCTTAGTTTGGGACTCGGTCAATTGGTGTCAAGTGTCCCGTGATATTTATTATTATATATTAGCCCGCCTGATGTAAAGCAATTACCGCCGCCTTGGAACGCTTGCAACACCCGAACTATCACTCGCGCGTTGCCGACCCTCCATAAACCTTTTTTATACCCCTTTTGAAGACCTCCATGCTGTAACTCGCTGGGAAAACCACGACAGGAAGTTCATTCCACAATCTAAGTGTTCTATGGAGAAAGCACCTTTTGAACCGAACGGTACGCGACCGTTGTGACTCCAATATATGGGGATGAGCTCCCTGTCTATGGCGAGCGGTGCGATGGTAGAAAGTTGCTGTAGGCATCATGTCAAAAAGTTTTTCAGAACACAGTCCGTTATAGAAAGAAAGAAAGAAAGAAAATATTTAATTGCCAACAGTACAAACAATACAAGACAACAATATAAACAATACAAGATAAAATAGTACAATACAGCACAGATCATATAAAAGGAGTATTAAAAAAAATAGGAATATAAATTTGGAAGTAGTCTGTCCTGCGGCAAAAGGAGCAAACTCAGCTAATGGTGTGCTTACGCGGAAGCTGCCAGCGCTGGTTTTCAGTCTGCCCCTGTTGACACATGCTGGAATATTGTATATAGCGGGTTGGATGGCGGACAAAAGACGGAAACAGTAATACCAGTACAACAATATTACAGATAAAAACGAATACAAAATAATTAAACTAATATTTTAAACTATAAGTGAGAATCACGAAAGTTTAATAAAACATTATAAAAACAAAGGCGGTAGAACACGCAGAGAGAGGCGAAGTCTCTACTGCGCTCAATAAATTGAGTTAATTTGATTCCAGTTAGTTACCAAATCTACAAAATGAGCAATCCTTTCAAATTGTCGCGCGCGTGCACTCATCGGGTTAAATCAGCTATGCAGCCGATTAATGATGTATGACGTTGTGCTTGTTTGCATAATTTAATATTCAATCGTACGCTGTTTAACTGCACACGAATTCGGAAGCGGATAAGTATTCATTATAGTTGGGGTAACCTACGTTTTTGAAATAATTTCGCTAAGTTTTGAAAAACATTATTATGTTGTATTCAGAACTATACTTGGTTTGGATAGGTATTAACGTAAATGTAAAAAAAACTTCAGCTGCCAGATTTGGTACATTCAAGGATTTTATACATTTTACTTATCTATCATAGTAATACGAACTAGACTAGTGTATTTCAATACATAAATGTAAATGTTTAGGTAACTTAATGGGGGAATTTCAATATTTAAGACACCAGTAGCTATTTTGCAGGTGGTAGGGACCTTGTGCAAGATCAGCCCGGATTGCTACCACCATCTTGCTCGCTAATCCTCCGTGAAGCAGCAGTGCTTGCTCTGTTGTGTTTCGGCGTGGAGAGTAAGACAGCCGGTGAAATTGGCACTTGAGGTATCCCATCTTAGGCCTCTAGGTTGGCAACGCATCTGCAATACCCCTGGTGTTACAGATGTTTATGGGCGGTGGTGATCTCTTACCATCAGGAGACCCGCTTGCTCGTTTGCCATCCAGTCGAATAAAGAAAAAAAGCAATTGACATGGATATGTATTTAACTAAATGCAAAACAATTTATTTACATTTAGTTAAATACATATCCAAACCAAGTAACTCTAACATTTTTCGGGTCTAAAACTATGATAAGAGTTACCATCATACCAAATTGCAAGTTTCTAGAACAACTGGAAGTCGTACTTCCGAGTACCCTATAGGTTTTGATTTCCTAATTATACTTACACCATTTGTTATATATAATAACTGTGTTTTTGAATAAATTGTGTTGACTAGGAAGTTGACTCTTTCACTGCTTCAAGCGGCAGGAGACCCGAGTATTTGATATTAATTTCAACTTGATGCCTACTTTCACGTGTTCCTTAGAAAAAGGGTCTTGACAGATGGACGGACGAACAGACAGACACACAGACGAACAATAAAGTGATTTATAAAATAAAAGTATGGGTAGATATAAGATGGACTTAGCGCTTTAAAGACATAGGTATCTTCCAGGGAACCATTTAAATACAACGAATACTAACCAGCTAAAATAGGCAGCGGAAACTAATAGACAGAAACAAGGAAAAGATCAATATCTCAAAAACGGCTGAACCGATTTTGATGAAACTTGTCTAAAAACTGTCGCCAGAAACCCTGCTTCCAAATAAAAAAACCGCATTCAAATCGGTTTACCCGTTCAAGAGCTACGGTGCCACTGACAGACACAAATAGCGGTCAAACTTATAACACCCTTCTTTTTGCGTCAGGGGTTGACAATAACATAGAAATAAATACAAATAGAATAAACAAATAAATAATTCATTCGTGGAATCACAGCTTAGGCCGGCTCAGGCTTCAACCTAGTATAAAATAAATAAATAAATATTATGGGACAATGACACCAATTGATCTAGTCCCAAACTAAGCAAAGCTTATATATGGGTACTACTCATATAGATAAATACATACTTAAATACCATTAAACGTCCAAGACCCGAGTAAAAACATTCGTATTATTCATACAAATATCTACCCCAACCGGGACGTCAAGCTTCGTAGTCAGGTTCTCTAATCACTTGGCTATCGTCGTCAGTTTGTAAACACAAAGGTTCCAATGTCCGTAGAATTTTATACTATCACTATCAAGAACGATAAATCTTTAACTCACCGCTGGTTAGTTTCAAAGAGCTTCAAATGGCTCTTTTAGTCCACTCACTTTATCGCTTACCTCATCTAGTCTCGCCTGATTACTTCGATATTAGTTCGTGTTTCGTGAATTTCACGACCGAACTACCTTATTAATTTACTTTAAAAAAATCTTTTCTATCCTCCGGTCTGCGCCTATTTACTGCTCTAATTTTATTCTCAGTTCACGTACATTTGCAATCCTATTAATATTATAAATACAAAGCCGCATCAATCATTTCGCTTCATGAAACTCGCTATTGTCTGTATTTTCGGATAGGTGCTATCTAGAGCTTTTAAAAGCTGAGTGACTTTGTCGTTACTGAACCAGCGATTTACAATTTTGTCCTTGTCTTTACTTTTCATCATGTAAGATTAAATTCATTACTGGATGGTTAGTAAAGTGTACTGCCTTTACGGCGAAATGTTTCGCCAAATATCACTTAGCAACGAACCTTTTGCCGAAGTTCTATTTTGTTAGTCAAATGTTTCACTTGACAACTGTTTCATTTCCCAATTCCCAATTTTCTCCGAAATCAAAAAAAAAATCTCAGAGTATTTTTCTGCTTTTATAGAAAACAGTAGGTTAGGTTTGTTTTATGAAAGTTCCATTTTCGAATCAGAACAAAATATTACGAACATTCATTTTGATAATTAATTCATTGGAGATTATTTTATTTAAAAAAAAAAAATAAAGTTTATTGCATAAAGCTTAAGTTTCGTGTACCTTTCGTAAATAAAACTTAATTAAATTCCAGTCTGAGCGTAAGCCAAGAAAATTCCTCGCTATTTTTAGCTTAACTTTAGTTTTTGTGTCCCTGCGTTGTCCATTTAATTTTTCTAAAGCAGTCTGTCATAACAATAGCAAGCCTTTCAAATTGCTTGTCTTTTATCTAATTTATTTTTTGTAATACCCATGTACTGTTTTTGTTTGTGTTTATCACTACTAATTTTATATAATTTGTCACATACGATGAAAAGGAGATCTTATTTGGCAACACCAAAAATCACCGCGACAAGCAGCAATGTAAACCAAATTTAATTGTAGCAACATTTTTATGATCATCTCGCACCGGCAAGTTTTAATAATAGGTTCGAATGGATTTTGATACTTTGATAACTAATAAGTATTGATCGAGACTTTACACTTATTTTTGTATTGTTATTGAAAAATAAAATAAGAAACAAAACTAAAGTTGACAACATACTTACCTGAATAATTGACCATTTGAAATGGGGATGGACGGGTCATATGTTACGATGTAAAGCAGATAAATGGAGTAAGCAGGTAACACTCTGGTACCCAAGAGATGGAAACAGACAACGGGGGCGTCCAATAAGAAGATGGGAAGATGATTTCCGCCTAGCCCTGGGACCATACTGGACCAGAGTTGCAGCTGACTGAGTCCAATGGAGGCAGTTGGAGAAGGCCTATGTCAAAAGACACACCGAACTGAGGGACATTTTATGATAATTAATAATAGAGTGGAGCAAGAGAGGAGAGGCCTTTGCCCAGCAGTGGGACACTAGAAAAATAGGCTAATAAAAAAAAAATAATAATAATATACACAAAAAATAGAAAACTACCAGGTCGGAACAGAAAGGCTATATTATTATTGAAATAAGTTTTTGTTAAAAATAATTACATTTTTTTACTGACTTTTTATTGACTGAAATTGCATCGTCCATTTTACATGTACACCAAGTTTCAACTTAGTCTCACCCCTGGAAGTGGGTCAAAATGAATGTACAAACAACAAAAACAAACAGGGCAAATTAAATTAAAGCTGTGAGTAACCAACTTTTATGACCATTTATCCTAAATAGTCCGAAAATAAAATTTATTTCGTTTTGGCGGGGCACTACCGTGCCCCCAGATATAAAAACGAGTATCACGTTTAGTTATTCCATTTACTTACAGTATTACCAGTGTAAACAGTGGTTTTCATGCTGCTAAAAATATGTAGTCAGTCGCATTTTTTAAATTTGCCGCTATTTCTACTGCCAAATTATGATAGCCAGAATTCAGCAAGCCATTTCAGTATAGTTTCGGTAGATATAAGCTATCAAGGCCATCCCGCAAATTAAACAACATCGGCTTGGCAAAATTCCGCCATTTCCACGAAATCAGGTCGTCTACTTCCACGTTCGAAATTTCAAACACATATGTTACCGTCCCTTTCACTCTGCTATTAAATGCTATAAGCGTGAGCAGAACGGCACGATACGAAGTTTGAATTCTTAGTCCGAAGTAAAACCAGCCCGGCCCGTGGAAAAACAGTAATGAGGCAATTTGTCTGGACCAAGTTGGAAGCACTGGTTATCGGGGAGATTACGAGGATAGTGTTGTTTTAGAATATACTTCAAATTTGAAGGCAATATCTGTATCTTTTTTTTAGGGTTCCGTAGCCAAATTGGCAAAAACGGAACCCTTATAGTTTCGCCATGTCTGTCTGTCTGTCTGTCCGTCCGTCCGCGGCTTTGCTCAGGGACTATCAATGCTAGAAAGCTGTAATTTTGCATGAATATAAACTATGCGGACAAAATGGTACAATAAGGAATTCAAACTTTTTTTTTAGGGTACCTCCCATAGACGTAAAGTAAAAGGGTGATTTTATTTCTCTCATCCAACCTTGTTGTGTGGGGTGGTAGTTGGATAGGTCTTTTAAAACCATTAGGGGGTTGCTATAACGATTTTTGGATTTAGTGGTCTGCTTGCAAAATATTCAACTTTAAAGTGCAAATTTTCAATAAAATCGAGCGTCCCCCCCCCCCTCTAAAATCTAAACGGGTGGGTGGAACAATTTGAAAAAATTCAGGATGGTAGTAGTACAATAACTAGAGAACACTTCTGCCCACACACACATTATGGTCTCGCCGAAAGACCAGCGCTGGCTCCACCCCAGGAGTCTGCATTTATGCTGAGGCGGGACCTTTTTCATGCTTGCTTGTTTTTTGTTGTTTTATATTTTATACTTTTGTTGTTTTAGCAGTAATAATTGTATGTGTATTGTGTGTGGAATAAACTTTTTCATTTTAATTTTTTCGTCACGTCTCTTAGTCTCCTTTTAAGACAACCATGGGAAGAGATGGGTCTGACCGATTTTACTTACTCGTAAAAACGGCCACAACCCGCCACAAACCACAAACCAGATAATTTTGATTGATTTATTCAATGTCATTTATAAACAAAAAACTGGCCAAGTGCGAATCGGACTCGCGCACGGAAGGGCGAGTCGGATCTCGTCCATCCAGCTGCGCCCGAGTATCCGCTGGGTTTTCATTCAAGGACTCGTCTTGTCCAGCGACTCTCGTCCATTCTCTCAATGTGTCCTGATCATGTCCAATTTCCAACTAGATGTAAATAATAAATAAATAAAATATATATATGAACTCCAGACTCCAGCAAAAGTTAAGTTTAAGGTTGCACACACACCACACTCCCAAGAAAGTTATCATAAAGGTTCCCTAAATACGCGTATCGTCATCCGATGATCACGACCATAGCGTTAAGGGTGTAGTGACTTAGGTGAATCATCGTCATCATCCCAGCTTATATACGTCCCACTACGCACAGGACTCCTCTCAGAATGAGAGGGCTTGGGCCGTAGTTCCCACGCGATCCCAGTGCGGATTCAGAAGACTGAAATAATCAAAATACTTAGTGCTTCTACACTGCGCTACCGTAAAGGAAACTCTAATAATACTAAGAAAGAAGAATTTACTATTGAGTATAGTTATTTAATAAAGTTGGAAAACTCCCTACACGTCATTTTAAGTTCAATATCTCAAAAACGGCTAAACCGATTTTGATGAAACATGTCTAAGAACCATCGTTAGAAAACTTGATTACAAATAAAAAAACCGCATTCAAATCGGTCCACCCGTTTAAGAGCTACGGTGCCACAGACAGACACACACACAGACAGACACACATAGCTGTCAAACTTATAACACCCCTCTTTTTGCGTCGGGGGTTAAAAAGGGAAAATGAAGCAACTTTCGCGACCCAATTTCAAAAACGTTATAAACAGTGGCTATCTAAATTTTGACGGCGTATGACCTCAATAATTATTCAAATTCCCTTCCCTTAAAATAAGGGTTGATTAATTCAACTTGTGATGAAATAATTTCCTTATCAGAGTTCATTCCTTCGAGATAATTATATAGTTCAATTGTATTAACCCTATTGTTATAGGTAGAGTCATTCACGATGACGCGTGCCGTGATTCTTATTACAATGTCAATAATGGCTAATTTTGTCAAAATCACGCGTCTTCGTGGATGGCACTAGGTATAGTATTTTAACAAAAACTATTTTGAAACCTTTGATTTAACTTGCCGTGTTGGTATGTTTTATTTGGGTCAAATTTAACCCACTGCCTACTACCAACTAGTACCCAACTGGTCAAATTGACCTTGTGGTGTAAACAATGTAAGTTGGATGACAGTACATTAATTTGTATTGTATAACTCTTTATTGTACATAAAAACACATGAAATTAACAGATAACAAGACAACAATATCTACAAAGGCATTTGATAGTGAAATTTTGGTTCTTCGCCCAGAATTTTCTGCGCAAACCTATCGATTTATTACATTACATAATTTCCGTGATATGAAAGCCTGTCACGAGATTTATTCCTGCGTAAATATATAAGATTACAATAATTATAGTAACTTGATCTTAGCATAAGGAAATCTGAGAAAATAATTCCTATTTGTCAATATATTTTCAGGAGTAAATCTTGTGACAAGCTTTTATAGCACATAAATTATGTAAGGGTCTACACACATGGCGTTTTTTTAGGCACATATACGCGCATAATTGTGAACACGCGTTTATGGTGCCGATTTTTTTTTTATTCGACTGGATGGCAAGAGCAAGTGGGTGTGTAACATTGATTGGATATCGTTAGAAATACTTTAACTGTACGTAGTTTGCGCTTAAGTAATAAACGTATGCGCATGTTTAGGGGCTGTTTCACCATCCATTGATTAGTGTTAACTGACGGTTAAATGTGATACCGTCTCCGTCTATTCGAACAAAATAAATAGAGACGGCATCACACATAACCGTCAGTTAACACTAATCAATGGATGGTGAAACAGCCCCTTAGAGTAATAACTTGACAGGTTGAATTTAATTTAAAGTCTTGTTTTCTTTTTAAAGGTCCTAAACATTTTTTTTTTCTAAGTAATTTTGATTTTAATTTTGTGCTGGACTTTTTACTGCTTACGCTTTGGACGCAGATGAAATTTGGCAAAAAGTTAGTTTATAACCTGGATTAAAACATAGGATACTTTTTATTCCGATATTCCCACGGGATAGGGATAAAATCTCTAAATAACAACCGCTGGGCTTAGAGTCATGAAACTTGGTATGTTAGCTGGACATCTAGAATAACACATAGGCTACTTTTTGTCCCGATGTTCCCACGGGATAGGGATAAAATCTCGAAATAACAACCGCTGGGTTTAGTCATGAAATTGGGCATGGGTGTTTTAATTTAACGTCAGTGAAAACCACGATATAAGTTTAGGTAATACCAACGAGAATTTAATAAAATCCCGGAATTTCAATTCAACTGGTGTATCTAGTGATTTACGCGTGCGAAGCCGCGGGTAAACGCTAGTATAATATAAAATACTATGTTAATAGCTAATTTTACACGCTAATTCAAAAACTTATATCTCTACCATTGCTCGACATAGTTTCTGTATAATTTGCAGTGTCAGTTCCATGTCAAATCTGTTATCTATTTCTAGTCTACCCGGGTCATGTCTGAGACATTCGAGTAATATAGGCAGGATTGTTTCATTTCTGTCTTTATTATCTTTCTTTTATTCATTTTTGTTTTTATCTATCTTCAGTAGACAGCTTACACACTAAACTATTAGTCCTATTACATATTTACCCAGTTTTTTTTTAACACTGTTTAAGTAGAAATGGAATTGAATACATACATAGGATGAGGCAATGACTATTGCTTGAAAGGTCTAAAATAAATTATGGTACTCGTAATGGGTGGGCCATATCGCTCGAAGATCAGATAACCGTTGGGGGAGAAAGATCCTCGAGTAGCGACCATGTACAGGAAGACGAAGCATTGTCAAGCCTCCCACTAAATAGTCTGACGATATCGTGAGAGTTGAGGGCAACCGGTGGATGGTGGCTAGTTGTCACTCATGCATGATTCATTGTGACATGCTAAGGGGGAGACCTTAGTTCAGCAGTGAACAACTGCTAGCTGATGATAATAATGAAAATAATTATATACAGAAAGTTGAGAACATGAAACTACCGTGGGCCGCTTATATTAAATGATATTATACTGGATAACTCACGTCTTAAATCGAGTTTAGCTGGTCATGTTTCGGGCTAATTCTTAAGGGCTAAGAAGGCCTCTAGGAGCAACGAAACTCGGCGACTGCTGCAACACGCGCACTGCGCGCCGCCGCTCTGCTACCTAATACCGCTCTGCTAATAATACCGGCTAAGACGTGAGTTATCCGGTATAAATAATATCATCATCATCATCATCATCAGCCGGAAGACGTCCACTGCTGAACAAAGGCCTCCCCCTTAGAACGCCACAATGAACGACAACTCGCCACTTGCATCTACCGGTTTCCCGCCACTCTCACGATGAATAATGTCATTTAATAGCTTTTACTTGGCAACATTCTGTATTTGTGACTTTGTGACTGTATATTCTCATGCTTTTGTCAGCTACGTACTAAACAGTTTAAAAACTATAAATATCACGTATTTACATGCGTGTTTTATTTAGCTATTTATAATAATATTATGTTTCCGAGTATCTGTTCATATTTGTTGTAGGTACATTTTAATATTTATTTCTCTAATCTAAAATTACACCACTGCTAAAATTGAATCTTTACTTCTTTCTATTGTAAAGGTTGACGTTGTTGTAGTGGTATACAAAAAAACGTTTTTTATGAATTCCAGCTATCTTGTTTTGTTTTGTTGTTATCAGCTAGCCTGTTTGATACAAACAGGCAGCCAAACATATATTATCGGTATTTAATATATATTTAAGTACGAATCTATGTATTCAAGTGTATTATTTGCCTGATTCCCATAACACAAGTTTTGCTAACTTTGGGACACTAGGTCAATTGGTGTCAAGTGTCATAAAAAATAGACGTACATATAACAGACAGGCAGACGGACAGTGTAGTAATATTCTCTTCTTTGGTTACTTTTATAGGTGGAATCCTAAAAAATAACCCTTTTTTCTTGTTGCAGAGTAAAACACTAGACTTAGCGCTGGTTTCAATATACAAAGGAGGTGTAGAACTGGCTTCAGTCAGTAGATACGCCGGTTCACCGTATAACACCACAGATAGGTAAGTAAAGTATTTATAAGGTTGCGTTTCCACCAGAGATATGCGAGGATACGTCGCGAGTAACAGTTTGCCATAAACCAATAAAAACCCTTTACCTGTACGCGCTCCGCTGAGCTGTTTCCACTAGAAGCGTCTCTATTGGGTCTTGACAAACATTTTCCTCGCATTACATCCTCACACATCTCTTGTGGGGTTTACTAATGTTTCGGCGAATAACGTTTGACAACCTGTTTCATTTCGCAACTTTTCATTTCCCAACTGTTTAATGTTTCTGAAACTGTAAACATTTCAGGATTTTTATAAAACTAACCTTATTTAACCTAAGGGGTTCTACACGATGGCCCTGAAATAAATCCTGAAACATTTACAGTTTTAGAGTTTGCGAAATGAAAAGTTGCGAAATGAAACAGGTTGCCAAACGTCACGTTGCAAAATGGCAGTACTCGCTCTTGTGGAACACAATCTATTACTAGCTGATAATAACATCAATAAACCATGATTCTCAAATGCCATTTTAGCAAAAAACAAGACTGGATATCAAATATTATTTTAACTGCAAGTTTTTTGTTGTTGCTTTCTTTGGCGACTAAGTAAGAGATCTAAAGGTGCGCTTATACGTGCAATTTTTTGACCAATAATTGCTCGGCAACACGAATGGATCAATCTAGGGTAATTAATGGAACGACATGAAGCAATTTCAAAGAAATGCGGTACCTAATTGTTTCGGCAATATCGGCAATATTGCTTCTATTCTAAATTGCTCAATGTCGCTGATACGAATTGCCTAATATCCAGTGAGTATAGATTAAAGAGTGAAAATTACGTGCGGTAAAGAAACACTCATAACATAAAATAAATAAATAAATATAATAATGCTAATAGTTATTTATTTGTGAAAATATAGCATACAGACAGTAACTTTCGCATTTACTTTTTTTTCACACGTATTTTATTTAAAATATTAAATGCCTTCAATAAAACAGCCCTCGGCTAAAATAATTACTTTCTAAATACTTTATTATTACTCACTTACCTGGACGCTAAATAGGTACTTCATTACTTCTGCATCGTACAATTCACTGCCAATTCGAATACAAACTGGCAGGGACCATAATTCTACTGCACCGCGTTGATAATAGAATGTTGGACCATAAAATAGCCTATAAGCATGCATAATGGGCTACCCCTACGCTATCATAATATGCCATTTATAAGCCATACGATAAATAATAAATATGCCTTGATGTTATGAAGTCGGGTATTATATAGTTCCTAATGGGTTCGTATTACCGTATTGTCTAAGCAATTTATTTAATAAGTCTACTCCTGCGGATATTATGAGGTAGGCAGTGTCTATGATAGGAAAATTGCTAGTATTTGGTGTAATTTTATTCTTGTCGTTAGTTGAATGGCTATTTTAATACATTCTGGCATTTGTTCTGGTTTTTTGTTTGATGATATTTTTGTTTTTGCAAGTTTTTGATGATTTTTGCTACCAGATCATGCAATCTAACTGAAATCCCAGAAAAGGATAAAAATAGTTTTTATTAAGGTAAAAATAATTCCCGCGGGATAAAAACGAACTCTTCGCAAATTAAATCACGGGAAATAGCTAGTTCGTTAGTTTACATACTATCCTTTGTTGCGTGCTTACAATAAAGCTTTCTATAGAGAAAATAATTTATTTTGAATTGAATTTTGTTTTGAATATAATGTAGTCACTAATTTTTGGCTACATAATTTAACACTGGAAACTCATTGATCACATTTATAATATTATAGTAGGAAGCAGGTCGCAAATTGCTCTTTTACATGTCAGTTTTTAGAGTTTCGTAACCATAATGGCAAAAACGGAACCCTTATAGTTTCGCCATGACTTTATTTTTTTTTTTGCTTTTTTTTTGTTTATTTTGCTCAAAAATGTAAACTATTGCCATAGTACAATAAAAAATTCAAAAATATTTTTTTTAGTGCGCCTCCCATAGACGTAAAATGGGTGTTTTTTTTTTTCTCTTCGAACCTTGTAGTGTGGGGTATCGTTGGATAGGTCTTTTGAAACCATTAAGGGGTTGCTAAAATGATTTTTCAATTCTGTGATTTGTTGGCAAAAAATTCAACTGTAAAGTGCAAATTTTCATTAAAATCGAACGTCCCCCCCCTCTAAAATCTAAACCGGTGGTTGGAAAAATTTGAAAAAAATTTGTAAGTATCAAACTTACAAGGAAAACAATAACGGTTAAGTTTTCTTGAGAATTATATTAGTAGTTTAAGAGTAAATAGCAGCCAAAAGTATAAAATATACCTAAACTTGGAATATTCCGTACAAAATACGAATTCCTTAGAAAAATATTACTTATTTTTTTCGTAATGGCTATGGAACCCTATTTCGGGCGTATCCGACACGCTCTTGGCCGGTTTTTTAAGCTACCAGAGCTTTTGGAAAGACCATCGATTCTAAGAAGAATGCGCTACAAGGAACTTTACAGAAAGATTTTTTTTCACAGCAAAATAAATAAATTCAGGCATAGATACCGACATCTAGTTCAACTTCATAGAATGTTAATCTCGTTCAGGCCTCGTCGGTTGTCTTGGTTTTACTGAATAATCATAATGAGAAAGGAAACAAAAATGATTTTCATTTTGAGTTCCAAACATGAGCAAACTAGTTTAATTATACCCTCTTCTTATCTCGTGGCAGAGTAATGATAGAGAACCAAGTTGGACCGTAAAAAAACTGACGATTGAGTTGGTAGAACAATCTCAAGAAATTTCATAAGTAATTTAACTTCAGAAGTAAAATCGTTTTAAAATCATAAGCCGTGAAGTTCCTACTTTTACCGGAGACTTTGTAATTGGAATTGCTCACGCTCCCAGATTTTTCTGACTTAATTAACACATTCCTCTGGATTTGTTGGAACTTTTACGCTATGGGAAAGGGTACCGTTGCGTTGGTAATGAAACTCCTTGAAGCAAAACATTGCGTATTAAAATTTGAAATTAGGTTGGTGAAAGCAAAGGTTGTCGTAATTGACTCTTGAATTTGTAATTTTGTTTAGTTGACAACTTTTTTACAAGCTTTAAATTTGCTTGTCCTGTTTGTTTATTTATTTATTTATTTTAGTCAAATCTTGGAAGTTAAATTTGACCCACTTACTGTGGTCGGAGTGACTTGAAATTTGGCATGCTTATGTAAATTTGGTGACGATAAAAATCTGGTAGTGACATCCTGGCAGTGCGGCCAGGATAGTCTCCGCAAGACGAACTTTCCACCAGCATTGACTAGAAATTTGGAAAGAAAACGTAGTTTACCTGACAATGATAGCACAGTTAACAAAAAAAAGCTTGTATTAAAAATGTAATTTTTAGCAAAAACTTATTTAATTTAGCCAACGAAATCGAAAGATCGAGGCTGTGTACTCGACGCGTACCTCTATACCCATACTTTTTTATATGTTTGATTACGCAAAATAAGGGGTACGTATTTGAATATCGAATGTTAAAATACCGAATGTATTAAAATATCGAATGGGTCATAATATCGAAAAGGTATTTTGTTAAGACTGTATTTTTTTAGATCGTTATAAATCTAACCTAACCTAACCTAAAGGGTTCTACCTATACGATGCCGCTTTAATGAATTCTGAGAAGTTTACGGTTTCAGAAAATAAACCTTTCGATATTACAACCCATTCGATATTTTAACATTCTATATTCAGATGCGTTCCCAGAATAAGCTGTAATAATTTAAATCTTTTTACTTTTCCTAATATTTTTAAATGTGAAAGTGAGGTGGTTTGTTTATTCCACTTTCACGCTTTAACTACCTACTGGATTGATTGCAACAAAATTTGCATGTGACAAAATAAGATAACCTGAAATAAGCTAGTATTCGACATAGGTATATTAAAATTATTCCCCTATAATAAAACTTTGCAATCTTAACCATTTACATAGACAAAATTAATAATCTCCTAATGATTCACTACGCTTCAATTTAACCTCTTCACCGCCACAAAAGTAACGAAGTAACGTGCTCTGTACGCCACAGAAAAACCAGCGACTAATCAGTTTGATTTTTTATTCTATTGGAGAAGGATTAATATCGATTTGAATATTGGTCATGTATAGATGACTGGGCGTGTGAGGCATTCCATTGGCTATCATGACTAAATGACTAGGGCACTGAAGAGGCTAAATAGAATCTAAACCCAGTCGGTATAACAATAAGATTGGATGCTGCTTGGCGCGAGTACCTGAAGGTTAGATAAACAGTGGTTAATTTTCTTCGTAGCAAGCGAAGCATCGCAAACTAGCCGATATTGGATTATTCAATTGTACCTGCTCTAATCAAAACCGATAGTTGAATGTCACATTTAAAGTAAATTATTTCAATTGTTAAATTTTCGACTGGTTGACAGAATAATTGGAGACGAATTTTTTTCTTTTAGCAAACTTCTAAATTTTATAACTTTCGAATCGTATTTTTCCAGTTTACTTCTTTTTTCAAAAACGTTACACTCATCTTTCAACGAATATGTCTTTTTGGAATTGATACCTCACGCTAGTATTGGAAATACTTGTACACTTTGATTGTATGGACTTATTATTTACATTAGTATTCTCTTTCATCAAATCGTTAATTGATTAGCTAAGCAAACTAGTTCTATTAGTACCTACCGCGTGCATTGAGTAAGCAATAGGGCAAGTGCTGGTGACGGGCTGGTGCGGTCCAAGCTACCAACTGCCCACCCTTTAACCCAGTGGCTTTTAATACCCATATGACCTTCTGGGAAAACTGAATTTACCCCCCCCCCCTTTTTGTTGATCTATATTTATATTGAGCTTTTAAAACCAGTCTTACAATGTTTATTTTTTTTTTTACAATTGAATAAGTAAAAGTACAGCTACCATGTGCTGTAGGTACTTACTGAGTGGCGATCTATCATTTTTATTTTTTACTATTTAGCTAGGTATTTAATAAGATTAGGTGTTAATTATTAGGTTCCTTAATACCCAGAAAATACCCTGCGGGAGTAATTACCCCTAGGTTCGGAACCACTGCTTCAACCCAATGCATGCATTACATTGGTATCAGGTACTACATAAAAGGTGGGCAACCGAGCTTTTTAGATTTGAACTCGTGACCCTCAGTTTGCAAATCCAATACTATACCGCTGAACAACTCCTATTACAGAGCTATCGAAATTATCGATCTTATTACGTGTAAAATACACCAAAAAAAACATTACAACTCAGAAACACGCATTGTCCTAAAAATAGGACTAAGGTAAACTCCAATTCAATAGAATCTGACAATTCTGTAGACACTTCCAGCCTACTAATATAAACACCAGGCTGCCTAAGGCTTTGTGATGTGAGTATTATTCTTTTTTGATTCCTTTTAGATGATAATTGCAACAACAGGGACATATATAATCAAGTGTGCCCACGATAGGGTGTCTTAAATATGTAGAAAATTGACAGATTCTATTGAATTGTACTTTAGGTACATCGATTTTTCACCCCCAAAGCCCACATAGCAAATTTTGTCGAAATCGTTTTCATCTGATAAAGACAAAAAGAAATATTCAAATAGGTATTGTTCGTTTAAATTTTAATATAAAAGACAGGTGTGGGTATACATATGTAGGTAGGTAGGTAAAATGTATGTGGTTTCTATACTGCTTACTATAATAAAAAGTCATTGTATTATAAAGGTACAATTAAAGTAAACAAACGCAGCTATTTAAGTACCATTTATAATATTACTTTAGTTAAATTGGGCCAAGTGACTGCTGTATCAGTAATGTATAGCGATTAACAAGACAAAGTGAAAACTGTGCAGAAAGTGCCCAAGTTTGTCCAGAATAGTGCTGCTGGCACGCACATTATGGTATTGAGTATTAGGCATGAACGTAAAGCGGGTGGTAAACATCCCATTCAATATTATAAATGCGAAAGTTTGTAAGTCTGTTTGTTTGTTACTTCATCACATCTAAACTGCTAAACCGATTTAGATGAAATTCAGTATACAGATAGTTTAAGTTTCGGGGAAGGACATAGGATAGTATTTATCCCGGAAAATTGATAATTTCTCGCGTGATAGCGAGAGCCGAATTCCACGTGGGCGGTGTCGCGGGTAACGGCTACAAAGGAATATTGAATAATCATAAGAATCATTATAGGATGCTTCTGGATATCCTTGAAGCTTGATATTTGATATGAAGATAGCTCTTATACTAATAAAAAAAAAACTTCCTCTCATCGCTTCGCCAGTGGTGTGGAAGATGTAAAAAAAGTCATCATTACCATCATATCAGACTTAGGACGTCCACAGTTGGACATAGGCCTCCCCCATACATAGGCCTGTCGCATTCTCCCAAATTATTCAAATTTTCATTTCCCAAAAAACAAGTGCTTTGAGATATTCTCGTTAGAGTGATTGTGACTGTGGAAGTAGGTACTTAATCGTATTCTTTTTATTTTTATTTATATGCATTGTTTATTCATAATTGTATGTGTGTATCGTGTAAGTACCTACATTATTTACGTATATGTGTACATATGTATATATATATATATATATATATATATACATACATATATATATGTCATACTAATTGTTGTTTATTAGGTGTTTTTACTTATAATATGTTATATACCTATTCCGTTCTTCTCACTGTGCATAAATTACTGTTCGCCTATCTTTAAGTTTTCCTTTCCTGTTTAGGTTAGCTTGAAAAGATCCCTTTTAGGGATAGGTTCGCCTTTGTACTCTTTTGTGGTGTGTATTTTTGTGATTTATGTACAATAAAGTATTTACATACATACATACATGTGATCATAACGCGACCTCTTGTCTTCAACGCCTCAACCTCAGGAAGCAACTTGAAGATTAGTACGGAACTCAATTAAATGAACCCCAAACTTCGCCAGAGATCCCGATCTGTATAATTAAATTTTCTGAATAAAACTACTGCGTGATTGGAATGTAGTTCTACAGCAAGTTTCATGATAGAACTCGTAGGTACATAAATAATCACAGCACTAAGAAGATACTAAACAGTATGTAAAGCAAACGTTTCATAGTTATCTCAGTATACTAGTAGCTGTGGTGTGGGTTTTGTCGTATATTAATAAAAGCTAAGTAATGCATTTACTTACAATTTCGGAGATTTCTAATGCGAGGGCTCTTTATAATAATCTCAATACGTTTTATAACTTAAAAATTATCTAATTATGAATTTAAAACATAAAAACATCGTGCACTTGCAGGAAATACACGATAAAATTAAAATTCGGTATTATTAATCAAGCTATAAATTAAATCACTAGTTGTATTTTTTCAAAACCTCTACTTTTCAATTTGATATAATATTTTTATGTTCACTTTCATTTCAGAGAAAAAATTAAGGTAAATAAAATACTAATTCTTAAATCTCATGAGTGTTTAAAGGTTCAACAGCCACATCTAGACAAACATATTTGCATACAAATACCCTTTTGTATTTTACTGCTGACATTGTCTGGTTTTTTATTGCTCGAGTTAAAAACTCTATTTTTTTAGGTCGTTGCTAGTTCCTTTCATTTGAGTTTAGACATCATTCTGAATTAAGAACACTCCAGATGGTCTATTGCGCAACGCTTCTGACATTCGCAATCACAATCAAATGACAGCTTTCGCATCCAAAAACTATCATTACACCCGGTTAAAATTATCATTATCTGGTCTAGCCTTAAATTATTATTTTAAAGCGATAACCGTTCCCGATACCATCCCTGAGACCGTATTGCCTCACGTTTCTGACGATCGCGATTGCAATCAAATGATAGATTTCGCATACAAAAATTGACATTTGAATGCGATCGCAATACGGCCTCTGGTTTTAGAATAGGAAGGATTCTTCTCTTCCCGTGGGTGTCATAAAAAGTGACCAAGGAACCTAATCTGAGACTTGTGAGAGAGGGGAGCAGCACTCTATGTTGTCAACTAAATACTCCGGCGACTCCAGCTTTGCGGCGTGGAAGCTAAAGGGAAACAACTAATGTTTTCCCAAGAAAGCCATCATAAAGGTTTACTATTGATCCTCGTCCGAATGGCTACAAGCAGTATATTAAGTGAGGAGCGATTTGGAAGAAATCGTCCCCGGAGAATATCTGTTTTTAGCCCTAAACAGATTGATTTTCAAAACCTAGATTATTATCATTGCAAACTTAAATATTTGGAGGTGCAAGCCTGGATTCGAAATTATGATCCTCTGCTTGAAAGGCCATACTCGTAGGTTTAACCACTATGTATCCCGTAAGGTAAAAGGTGAAATGGCTATTGCTGGTTATTGGCCTATGGTAGGTAGCTACTTACCATAATTTCCTCCTCACTTTACGCGGTTACTACTGCTGAATCATAAGAACTTAACGACAGTTCTGCAAGCAGTATGATTACCAACTGCAACTTAGTGCTAAAAACTAAACAGTTTTCTGAAATATGCCCCTAGATGTTTATTGTGATTAATCTTCCACAGGCAAGTGAACCTTAAAATAGGGCAGCAGCTCGATGCCTGCTTCAACTGGAGCATGGCGCCGTCACAGAGCGAGCTGGTGGTCTTCGCTCGCGTCAGCGACCCAGTCGTTGATCTAGAGACGACACCACCAGACGGGCCTTGGCTGGAAGCGACGGCAGCCGCAGTCCCTTGGAGCTTGGGGGTCGATATTGCCATTTGGAATGCTGTCGGTAAGTGAAAATTACCAAAGTAATTCGTATTTTTTTTTATGTTGCCAAATCTTATGTTATACAAGTATAACATCTAACAAGAAACTCTGAGCCTATTTATAAGGTCTATGCGTCATCACTGGCCACAGACACTGGTTGAAGGCTTTCGGCTTAACTAATGGATTAAATAATTTTGGACGAAAATTCTTGCGGAGTTTGAAAGAATTGCTCTTTTATTGATTACTTAATCCATTAGTTAAGCCGAAAGTCTTCAACTAGTGTCTGTTGCCAATGATGACGCATATACCTTATAAATAGGCTCAGAGTTTCTCAGCAAGCTATGGAGAGTGCTTTGCTTGAGGTTACTCTATTCTATATTAAATCAGAAAATAGGAGATACGTAGTAGGTACGAGGGTCGCCGACATAGCCTAGTGAATTTAGCTTGTGGCAATGGTCAGATTGGTCATGCCATATTACAAGGACAATAGATAGCCGTTGGGGACGAAGAGTTCTCGAATAGAGATCGCGGATTGGCAAGCGCAGCGTAAGACGTCCACCAACGAGATAGATGGATGACTTCATTAAAGCCGCAGCTTCACGGTAGTGAACACGGATTTGTTAGATTATTTTCCCATAATCATTTATTCTTTGCAGCAACATTTATTTTCGCGTTTTTACACGAATTTTATTTTTACAGGCTTGTTTTTTCCATGAAGCTTATTATCACATTCGCGTTCTTTTTGTGTCGCATTTTTCCCCAGTTGCGTTTTTCCTCAATCTCAATCGGTACAGAAAAAGTCTCGACGGAGCTCCGGACGGAGGTCCTATCCTGGGTAGTTTGGCCCTTTGGGCCAATGCAAAACTAATATAACCTAAACCTACCTATGAGCCGTTAAGCCTGGTTGTGTGGTTTAGTAGTGGGGTACATAAGACTCGATGGGAAACAAGAGCTCTGTGATACCAGGGCTCCATCGACACTGTTTCTGTGTCGATTGGGATAGGGGAAAAACGCGACTGAAAAAAAATGCGACACAGAAAAAACAAGAATGTGAAAATAAGCTTCATTAAAAAAGCAGACTTGGAAATATTGCCTTCGTAAAAAAAAGCGAAATGAAAATTTGCTGAAAAGAAAAAATGATTATGGGAAAATAATCTAACAAGTCATAACGCGGAACCGAAGCCAGTGGAGGTCTATGGGGAAGGGTTTTGTCCGACAGTGGACATCTTAGATAGCGATGATGATAAGGGAGTTTCAATCAATGAAATGAACCGTCAAGTTAACGGAAATCAAGGAAAAGATGTTATCACCTGTCATGCAAAATTACAGCTTTCTTGTAAAGTTAAACCGCTGACGGATGGTCAGGGATGTAATTAAAAGTTCCTTGTATGACAACGAAACCCTATAACGCATATCCAAATCATTTTAGTGCAATAAAATGCAGAATCTTATTAGACTGAAGTTGTAAATTTTCCCCGCTACTGAACTCCAAGGGGTCGTTTTTAGAATATTTTTCATCACGAAAAATATTTATTCCCAAACGAATACACCGAGCGAAATTGCATCAAGTATCATACCGTATTTAATATTGCAGTTGTAAAATTATGCTGCAGGCGTCATTCTCAGGAGGCGAAAACTTGTTTTTTTACATGTTTAAATTTACTCTGTATTACTCATTTTAGGGTTGCGTGTGTAGTATCCAAAGGTTTTACTATGTAACTATACTAACGGGCTGTTTCACCATCCATTGATTAATTTTATTTGACCGATAAATTTGATGCCGTCTCCGTCTATTCGAACAGCACAAACAGAGACGACATCACATTTATCTGTCAAATAAATTTAATCAATGGGAAACAGGGGGTAAGTCTCGGCTTAGGGAGGATTTTAGGATCTGTTAATTTGTAATAACTTTCTGTACTACTTCTGCTACTGTATGTGGTGTACAATTAAAGAGTCATTGTATTGTATTGCATTGTGTTGAATTATCGTACACGTTAAATTCTTCGCAAGATTACTGGCTAGAATACAATACCCACAATCTCATCGCGTTTCTGATAAAATTTGCAAACGTACATGGCTGCATCAACTCCCTGAAGTAACATACTCATCAGTCAATTTTGTAGGTACAGTCGAGTTCATAAACTTGTAAGCAAAATTTGATCAAAAATATCTGAACACGCTTCTACGCCGTTAACAAGAGTCGTGTTCAGATATTTTGATCAAATTTTTGCTCACAAGTTTATGAATTCGACTGTGCAAGCCCATGTGTAGGTACAACCTCACAGAAAAGTTTCGTGCAGTAAAAGTATAGGTAATGGCATTGAAATAAGAGTTGATGTTGAATAAGAGGTGGCTTTGATTGTGATACATTATTAGATTCAGCATATGAATCGAAATTGCGGAATTTTACTTAATTCAAAAATTACTTTGCGGTCTTTAATTGCAATGTTTGCCGAGCCACTTGTTCAAAACTTCGTCTCTAAAGTTGGTGATTAAAATTTTGGATTCTTCGGGTTAAAAGAAGCCTCTCTCTACCGTTTTTTACTAGCGATTCGCCCCGACTATCATCCAGCCTATATACGTCCCACTGCTGGGCACAGGCCTCCTCTCAGAACAAGAGGGCTTGGGCCATAGTTCCCACGCGGGCCCAGTGCGGATTGGGCCCCGACTATGCTCAGTTACAATTTTCAAAGAAGATCTATAATCGATGGCATTTTTTTTATTTTTCAGCTCTAATTCCCAAAAACTACGCCCCCTTTACTTAAGTCACGTTTCGAATAAAGAAAGGATAATATTTTAGTACCTATAGAATCTTACGGCAGGCTCTTAGGCTATAAGCTCGATCCGCAATAAAACCTTGTCTGAGTACGCGATCACTGTAGATACTCATGAAGTCAGTTCAAGTCACTGGGGCATTTATTGTAAAAAGATTGCACTGAGAGTCGAGCTGACTCATTTAAGTTCTTAAAGGGCAATGAAAACGTCCTCTGTTCTAAATTGCAGGATTCCTAGTAACGAAACAATATAAATAATGTAAATTACAGACAAAGGTTCAATCAATTATCAAACTTTCAACAAATATCGAAGTTTTTAATTAAACCCCGAAATGGCTTCGACCTTCGATTGTGAAATTACAACAAAGTAATCAATAAAATGTACCAAAGCTTCCTAATGTACAAGCAGTTTGGGTCTCATTATGAAAATTACTGATAAATGTTTCGAGGAAATAACTAATATTAGAAATGTTTTTAAATCTGTATACAAAGTTTATGTTCACGGATTTATGCCCTTAAAGCGAAGTGGAGGTTAATGGTTCCTCATAAAGACTTCATAGGTAAATGGAATGTGTAGTATGGCGTATGACTCTTTATCTGACGGAAAAAAATGTTTATCGTACTTACTCGACTTAAGAGTAAACGACTCACATTTTTTTTAATTACATTCTTTTTTAATAGAGGTGTCTGTTTACATTCAGAGGTGCGTGTCCGGGTTTGAACCCAAAACCCTCTGCTTGAAAGGCCATGGGTCAAATCACTAGGCTACCATGATTTTAATAAATTAATAATATCATAAATAGCGAGATACATAAAAGCCAGATACATAGCCAAGGGAATTAGCTCGTTGAAGTGGCAATGGGCAGGCCATACAGCACGAATCACCCAACAGTCCCAACGGGCCGAAATGCTATCGAATGGAGACCACGGATTGTCAAGCGCTGCGTAGGACGTCCATTAACGAGATAAACGGATGACCTGGCTAAAGGGTGTGTAATGTTTGTCATAACAACGATTTGTGAATTTTCATTTCTCATAACACAAATATCAGAATTTCAATCTGTCGAAATATTGAGAACGTATAAAAACAATATGCATATAAACAAATTGCCGAATTACTCAAATAATATCATTCAATTTGCATAATTGTTTTATGCTACTTTATAATATGCATGCAGCATAATAATCAAAGTTCATAATAAACAATTTTAATACAAACACATACCGCTTCGCTAGATAGGATAGGATGATAGGTTTTTTTTTATAACAGCCCGGATAATAATAATGCTTCACAAAATGATCTTTGCTGTTGGATTTTTGCCAGATGTTTATACTTTTCGATCATTATTTGTTTCGTTGTTTGTATTAAAATTGTTTATTATGAACTACGCTTCGCTTCGCTCCCGCCTTAGCCTTCCTAACTTAACCTATCCGAGTCGCTTCTGCTTCGAACTGTCTTGCTCACTCGCTTCGTTCGCTCGCACAAATCAAATGTTTTTTTTTTGCATTTGGCACGCATGATGTTATATCGTCTAATCATTTTTCTAAATGTTGTTATAGATTTAAACCATTACACGAATAACAGGATATTCGAAACGAAACTATTTAATATAAAGCATTATAGCAATTGTTGATATGACTAATTAAAGTTATATTATTATAAAGCTTATGCTCGGTAAAAACATGAAATCCGTTGTTATGCTAAATTAATATTATGATTTTTGAACGTAGTAAAGTTAAATTATGCTAAAAGTTTGTATTACGTTTGAACGGCACCCCTGACTAAAGCCACAGGTATGCAGGCCGCGTCCAACCGAAGCAACTGGATGTAATATGGGGGAGGCCTATATCCAACGGTGGACGTCCCACGGCTGATACGATGGTGATGAATCCATACTAATATTATAAATACGAAAGTTTCTGTGTGTGTGTGTGTGTGTGTTTGTTACTCTTTTACGCTATAACAGCTGGACAGATTAGGATGAAATTTTTTATGTAGGTAGCTGCACGTCTGGAATAACACATAGGCTACTTTTTAAGCCGATATTCTCACGGGATATGGATAAAATCATGACATTTCAACCGCTGGGTTTAATCTTGAAACTTTGGACAGTTGTTCTTAACACAACCTCAATGACGACCACGATATAAATTTTGGGAATTCCCAGGGGAATTTTATAAAACCCCGGAATTTTGATTGTATCAGATCGAATAGATTACGCGTGCGAGGCCGCGGGTAAACACCAGGTAATAGTAATATACTGTTATCCACAGGTTGGGCCGGATGGGGGGAGTGGGGGCCGTGCAGCAAAACCTGCGGCGGCGGGCAGCAGGTTCGCCGACGGTACTGCTCCCGCGCATCCTGCGAGGGTTACGGCGAGCAAGGACGCTCCTGTAACTCTTTTGATTGCGAAGGTAAATTCTATAGATCTTATTTCGTACCATTTACATTTTCAAATAATTGACGGCACTGTATTATGCAATGAAGACGTTTTTTAACAAAAGATGAAAAACTGGCTCATTAATTTTATTATCTATACTCATATTATAAATACGTAAGTGCGTGTGTTTGTATGTTTTTTTGTTTGTCCATCGTTCACGTTGAAACGGAGCGCCGGATCGACGTGGCATAGAGATAGTTTATATGGGCCGGAGAGTGAAATAGGCTTCTTTTTATTTATCCTGGAAAATGCACAGTTCCCGAAGGAACAGCGCGCGATAACCAAATTCCACTTGGGCGAAGCCGCGGGCAAAAGCTAGTTATTTATTACATAAATTGGAATTAACATTCAAACTATTAACATAAAATTCATTTCTCTGTTTGAAACCTTATTCACATCACAACTTTGACGTCTTAAAATACAAAATCGATATACGCACCGAAATAATTGCCCGTATTATGTTAATACTTGTTTCGGAATAATTCATTAATCAAGGCCATTGGCAGCGTAATTATCTAAAATGAGAGCGGGTATTATTATGCTACGTTGCTGCTATTGAACGATGATTTACGGGTCAGGTCAAGTTTACACGTGTAACTTTTTTTTTTATTCGACTGGATGGCAAACGAGCAAGTGCGTCTCCTGATGGTAAGAGATCACCACCTCACGTAAACATCTGCAAACACCAGGGGTATTGCAAATGCGTTGCCAACCTAGAGGCCTAAGATGGGATACCTCAAGTGCCAGTAATTTCATCGGCTGTCTTACCCTCCCCGCCGAAACACAACAGTGCAAACACTGCTGCTTCACGGCAGGATTAGCGAGCAAGATGGTGGTAGCAATCCGGGCGGACCTTGCACAAGATCCTACCACCTGCACCTGTGTTATTATCAAATATCAAATTTATACTCAGAGAATGTTTTTCAATCTTTGATGATTTTCTGATGTTATAATGTGAGTATTTGTGATTAATAATTAAACATGTGATTGTAACTGTGTCTGTTGTTTCTTCAAAGTAAAACAGTTAAATTAATTTTAATGAGATTTCATACCATGATACGATTTTCATGTCGTGACGTGACTAAC
Organism: Choristoneura fumiferana; assembly: GCF_025370935.1. Taxonomy (NCBI): domain Eukaryota; kingdom Metazoa; phylum Arthropoda; class Insecta; order Lepidoptera; family Tortricidae; genus Choristoneura; species Choristoneura fumiferana. Next base: position 3,777,456 of record NC_133487.1, on the reverse strand, counting down.
GTTACTCTTACTGACGGACTGACAGAAAAAGCCTAACCTAACGTAAGCCTATAGATTGAGATAAATATTTTTTTTTCACTGGAAATTGGTCAAAGTTAACTTACAAGACTTATGAGCCAACAACAACAAACAGTGCAAAAAGCTTAAGTAAGAAATGATTGGTCTGTCAAAGTCTTTAAGGCCTGCTTCACATGCACACGGTCACGGTCGCCGTGCCGTGTTAAGTAGAAATGTATGAGCTACATAGACAGCTTTCACTTGGCATAGTCACGGCACGGTCGCCGTGCCATTTGAAAGCAGTCTATGGAGCTCATAAAATACCTGCTGAGCCGGCAATGTTGCATTTTTGTTAGTTTTTCTTGATTATTCCATAATTTTTTTATGAAAATCATAAATGTGGTCTGATAGAACTCTTCTCAATATATAAGTTAACGTGTCTACTCCAATAATTATTCGTGATAGACTTTTATTTTCTTTAAAACCCGTTATTAAACATTTGTTCGCTTTTAAAGACTATAAAACACGGCACGGCGACCGTGCCGTGACCGTGTGCATGTGAAGCGGGCCTAACAAGTGTTCTATTTACTCAGGCACAATAAACCCACTGGCCCCAGGGGCCCCGTCGCAACTTCCACCCAGCCCAAGCCCGCTGGGGTTCAGTGGCCGACCGCCCCCATGCCTTCAGCCTGCGACCCAACTCCTACATCTGGATCGCTTCCTCGGAACTGTTCCCCAACGGGAGGATGTTCCCACGAGAGTTCACGCTGTTTGTGTCGCTGAGACTGCGGCCTGAGGTATGTTAGAAGTTCCTTTTATTTTAATTAACAAAGGTCCTGAACTGACTGATGCAGCAGCGTTCAGCCAAAACTACTACCTAGAAAGTTTAGGTTTTGCATTGATCTAGAGCTCATGATGACCAGTATTTTTTTCCAATTCCCTTGGACCACTTTTTTGACGTGATTATTATGAATAGGATTTTGACCTTCAGCACAACTGACTTAATTCAAATCGGACGCAACCTGCCATTAAAGTTAATAAACTACGAGTAAATTCCGTATTTGTGAGTGATCCATTTCTTCGACTATTAATTTTGTTTATTTTTCTATGATAGCTAACTTTGAGAAAAAAAAGTCTGTCTTGGAATAATAAAATTTATAAACGTTTTAGACTTACTTACTTCTACACCATTATAAAAGTCGTTGAATATAATGACTCTTCAATATCTTGCTCCCACAAAGAAATTTCTTGTTTGTCACCGTCTGTTTAAGGCCAAATTTGCTTGGCCGGGTCGTTAAATTATATGAAATTCTGTGCACCTCAATTGTGTACTCATCTCAAGATTTAGTTGTTTTAAAACAACTACTCCAAAGCAAAATGCTTTCTAACAAATCGCGTCCACAATTTTACTTGTTGTGAAAACTTTATCGAATTTATCGGGAAAACTTTGATCTTTTGTTGTTTCATAAAGCTCAGTGATTGGCGAAATGTAAAACGATATTCGAAATTATGAAATCTGCTTTTACAAATTGCTTCCTTCGTTTTATTCTCGTGGAGATTTTATTTGGTTATTTAAGCTGCGTATTTGCAACGTTACAATATTTCAAAGGAAACCCTTAGTTACACTTATCGGTCCATTTAAGCATGTATTTATTCGCCTTTGTGTAACCATAAAGGCTTCAGCTAAGAATATACATTTTAAAGAGTGTTTTCGTGGCAATATAACAAAGTTTACGACGATTTGTATTCTTGTTTAGGAAATAATATTTTTATTGGGGTGCAGCGGAGTGCCTATGTAAGTTTCGCCCGCTGAGCCGTCATTGGGTGTGGGTCTTAACTAGACACAGGTACTTTGTAAACCAAGTTGGTAGCTGTAATATGGACAGCGGAAAAACCCCAGAATAACCGCGCCGGCACGCAGGCTAAACCTGATTCATTGAAGAGATCAACCATTTCAGAGGTTAGATTTTTCAACGTGTTCCACTTTACACACGAAGTCCGTCTCGGCGGGGAAGGGTACCCTCGTAGATATGCGGGTACTGGTGGACCCAGCAAGACAACAAGGCAATATGTATGGCCTAAAGTGGGGGTATAAGGCATAGCTATCGCCGGTTAGACACATAACCAAGCTCTTCTGGTTATATCGGTTTTCTTTTAAACTTTTCTTTATTTTATCTATAGTGCCCGGCCGCTATGAAGTTCCTGATTATTTTTAATGTCGACATTGAAAAAAAAATGCTATACTAACTACTTCGTCGCTCGCAACGCGTTTCATTTTTGTCTATGATTAATATTTTTTATTTCAGACACTTCATAGTTTTGCAATGTGATCAGAGTTACTTCATAACAGCCGTTGACTATGGTATAAAATAGAGTCACTTCCCGACGCCTGTAGTCAAAGAAACTGAATTGCGTACCAGGGTAGAACCTTTGTGCTACTTATGTCATATAGACATTTCATACATCAGCCATCTTTCAAACTGATCTATAGGTTTAAATGCGTAGTTCACTATCAGTTGAATAGATAAGTTTTCACGAAATGTTCATAGATAAATAAACTTGTGACGTCCTTCTTCTTACCGCGGGTATAGTTTTTGGAAAAAGGAGCTTAAAAATGCTTTTGGAAATTGTACCCTTGCGAAGCCATCGCCTTCGCCAGTATACTTATAAAATGACTGATTGACTGACAGGCACCGCTCAGTCTAGGAGCCAGAAATGTCAACTGAGGAGGAATATTTCAAATTTCCCATGAGAATGAGTCCATTGTTATTCTTTTTCGGGACATAACAGGCATGAGCTAGGCTAATGTTTTTAGAAAATAAACAAAGCAGCTTTTTCAATAAATTGTTTTTTTCCTGTCTTTTATTCTTGACAATTTAATTCTGAACATTGACATGCTTGCTGCATGTTCCTGTGATACCAAAGTAATTCATATTAATCGAATTACATAGGCCTCTTGCAATTCATTAAATACACGCGAGATTCGAGATATAATGATGAAAGGTATTGGGTTCGGATTCACTGCTCTTGACCTAATTTAAGCTCAAATTTCTTGCCAAATAAAATTATTTTTTATATTTTTCGAATTTAATATTCATTTTTCTCTTCTTTCCAATCAGCTTACTGCAAAAAAAATGTTTTTCTCTTGTAAGTGGGTTGGTTTGCAATTGATTTAATTAATAGTAGCCTGATGTCAATTCCTAATACTTATTACCGTTTATAAAATATTTCTTCTTCCGAATCTCGTGCGGTTAGTTCCAAATTATTATTTAACGAGGATGGATGCAAGTGGCGAGTTATCATTAATTGTGGCGTTCTAAGGCCTTTGTCTTCCGGCTGATGATGTTGATGATTATTTAGCGCCATTAATGTCTTATCTTTTTTTCCATTATGCATGGATTTTCTTTCTTCTTTCAATTTCATTTGCTCCTGAGACATGGACTCTAGAGTGAAAGCTGCCTTTGATCTTTCAGTGCTTGTCCAGTCCAACGATTCCCAAATTAGCAACCTTATTTCCTGGAACATTATAATAGGAGCGTAGCATTAAGCCGCGTTTACATTTACCGGTTGTGTTGTGTCGTGACGCATCAGAACGGTATCGGCTTAATACATTTTTAGGGTTCCGGAGCCAAAATGGAAAATTCGTCCGCGGCTTTGCTCAGGGACTATCAATGCTAGAAAGCTGTAATTTTGCACGAATATATATGTAAACTATGCGGACAAAATGGTATGATAAAAATTTCAAAAAAAATTTTTTTAGGGTACCTCCCATAGACGTAAAGTGGGGGTGATTTTTTTTTCTCATCTAACCCTATAGTGTGGGGTATCGTTGTATGTAGAATCAGGTTAGTTTTATAAAAATCCAGAAATATTTACAGTTTCAGAAATATTAAACAGTTGCGAAATGAATCAGGTTGCCAAACGTTAGTTGCGAAACATTTATCTGATGCAGTGTGTTGTGATGTGACAGCTAGTGTTGTGGCACACACAAGCTATAGAGAGCGAGAGACAGAAAGCATCACAACACAACACGACAGATAAATGTAAATGCGGCTTCGTATGGGTATAACGTTGATTCGAATGAGCACGCACTGAGGCGCGCTCGATCACACCTTTGATGCGCCATTCAACTGAGAGAACTAATAATGTGGATTCCATGTTTATTTTGTGCTGGAAATAGACGAAATCCCTTGTCCACTGATGTAAATAGTTATGTTGAAGTGCTTAAAGCCGCTTAATATTTAAAAAAATGTAACTTGTAAGGTTAGCCTATGTATTGACTTTTTACGTTTGCGTGTAAGTAGGTACTTTAAACATGAAATTTAAAAATATTTTGGACGACTGTAAGTAACGCTGTGGCAATGGGCCGGCCATATAACCCGAAGAATCGATAACCGTTGGGGTAGACGAGTTCTTGAGTGGAGACCAACGGATCGTCAAACGTAGCGTAGGACGTCCTCAGACTCGGTGGAGCCGGTGGAGGTCGGTTTCTATTTCTATTTCCATGGGAGAGGCCTATGTCCAGCAGTGGACGAACATAGGCTGATTATGATGAAGTAACGCTATCGTATAATGGTGTCCTTTTTTTCTATGTTTTCTTACTTAATTATTAGTGGTACCATCAGATTGAGATTCACTTTTACTTTTATTTTTAAAACTAGAAGATCACATTTTAAATCATTTTTTTTTCTCTCACAATATGTACCTACTTGTCAATTGTGCTTCGGCGTTTTGTGAATAAACTGAAAATCTCAATTTAAAAAGGCCTCTGTTAAAATTATCTTGCAATGGTCTCTTGATAAGAGATTAGACACTGCAACATTGCAGATGCGTTGCAACCTAAGATTACCTCAAGATGGGATATCTACATAATATGCAAACTCTCGAAAAAAGATGCTACATTTGTATTTAAAGGGCACTTGAAGAAAGATAAAAATAAAGTAAAGTGTAATTAATCAACTTTTAAACTAAAATTGCTAAAAGTGGCTCCGAAGCGCTAACGTTTCGTATGCTCTGCCTACCCCATTTGGAAATACAGGCGTGATGTTTGTGTGTAATTAATCATCCTCTCGATTCTGAACAAACTACTTCCAAATTTTCAGTTATTTAATTAATACCTTGTAGAGACAACATCCTCCCACCCCACACCCTCCAGAAACTACAGAAAAACTGTATTTTAATGGCAGCTCCTGTTATTTGTTCTAAGAACATTTTGAGTTCTCCATTTGATTTTCGTGGGCACATTTTAGCTGACATGTACATAAGATTGTGTTAAAGTTTCCAGGTTATTTAGTAGAAGTACAGGACGTCTAAAAAGTAATCTACAATGTCATCAGATACTACAGGCTATTCGTAAAAAAATGAGACCACGAAAATTAGGCCGTTGAATTGCTCGAACAATGACCCTCTGATCAAATCTTCTTCCATAGAGTGGGGGCTACGGGCAAGGCACTCTGTTCTCGCTGCGCTCGCGCCGCCGCACCGGTTCCTTCCTTTCACTGGAGCTGGCGGGCCGCGGCGCCGCTCGACTCGTGCACGCAGGCTCGGGCGCATCCCGCTCTATATACCTCGCAGTGCCGCTGTATGACTTCCGCTGGCACCATATTGCTATTAGGTAAGCAAAGCGACCACGCAAATGAAAAAAAAAATTACATGGTAAAGAAAAAAAAATAGTCTTATACTCTAAACTTCTAAAATGGGTTTGCCCTGTTTTGGGGAACAGCGTTCGAGTTTTTCGTCACCTGCAAGCTGCATACATAGAAGTATCGAAGAATTACAGGAATCATAAGTGCTGAAACTTCAATTATACTTTATAATATATGGGTTAAGTTAAATGAAAAAAATAGTTAAGTAGTTTCTGAATAAATAGTAAATGATATTGTACCGGATAACTCACGTGGTTTGGCGTGCAAGACGAGTCGCGTTGCTCCTAAGAAGAATTCCCTTTTGACATAGAATAGAATATGACGATAAATGGGGGAAAAGTAACGTTGTGCTTCGTGTCACGCTGGGATAAATCTAAGTCCACCATTGGCGTATCTAGGGTTATTTACCATGGGCGGCGGGTGCAGTCCAATATCCTGTGGTGGGCACTAGACCATCTGGGGTGGGCGGTGGGCACGGCTCACAAAATTGACCCGTATATACCTACAAAGATACGTACATTGCAAGTTAAATAAACGCTTTTAAAAACGAAGCACAATAATTAAAAATGAAAAACATAACTAATTAATGAAACGCATCTCCAAATAAAATACCGTCGGGATCCACAAAGAACTCGAGCAAACTGGCAATTGAAAAAAAAAGGTAAAGGCTGGCCTGACTAATGTGTGTGAGAGGAATGATAAATGGAAAGGATACGAAAGTGTTGAGCCAGCGGTAGGAAAAAGCATCTCAGTAATTTGCTGTAGTACCGTGGCCGCATTTTCTGAAATGAGCGGACGAACTGTATAGACTTGAGATTGAAGGGCTGATTTTGTTGTGATTGACTAAAGTTAGTTCACTATATGTGTTTTCTGAGGTTTTTTCTTCGTAGCTCAGCGTAAAATAGAAGATTTAAAGGGAAACGTTGAGTCATTGAGTACTTTTTTTAGTTTTTTGATAGCAGTTCCTTTTAATTTTTTATTTCTGACATTCTCGACGCAAAATAGAGGTGTGATAAGTTTGAACAATTTATTGAATCAGGCGTTACTTTGCGGAGGTCTATATCAATGAACTACGAGTAAAAGTATTTTTTGCTCACCCGCGACCTAAGGTAGCAGCAGCTAAGGTGGAGGAAATGCATAAGCACGCATAACTTGCATAAACTTAGCTATCTTAAGGTTGCAGGTGAGCAAAGAAATTCTTTTAGTTCAATGATAACAAGTTTGTCGAAAATTTTTGTTTGTCCGTCTGTTTGCTTGGGGCATTGTAGCTTACAAACGCGGTTTTTTACGGGAGAGCGAGATTCCTTGCAGTGGTTCTCAGAAATGGTGGTTCAGCCATTTAAGAGATATCTCAACACAACCGGTTTTGTGGTTTCAGAACAAATCGGTTGTGCCAGACAGAGACACGAGTGATCCTATATGGTTTCCATTTTTTTACGTGCGGAGCCTAAAATCCGATGAAGGTGCTCAGAACGCTTGAACACACAAAAAACCTTGAACCCTACAGCTGTAGTTCACTTGTTTTTACCACCATTATCGCTTCCTCATACGTATTACATGTGACACACGAACCTCAAAACGATATTTATAGTTTCAATCAAATTAGTAATTGTACATAAAATAACATAAACACACATGAAATTAACAGTTAAAAAAGAAGGCAAAGAGAACTAACCTAAGAAACCTTAACTAGATATACATGTAGGTATAAAAATAAAAATTATAAAAAGAATACCCCGTCTAAAAGATCTGCCTGTAGCAGGGTTTCCATTAGTTGGAATGGAGCAACTTTTATCAAATGATTTTCGTGGAATCACAAGTAACGTGTATCCTAGAGATATTAGATAAGTAAACATACTTAGCCCGGGGTATCAGCGATGTTTCAGTGTTTAAATACAGTTGCCAGACAAGTATATATTTGCCTCGTCCATCCATCCATCCATCCCAGCCTATGTACGTCCCACTGCTGGGCACAAGGCCTCCTCTCAGAACAATAGGGCTTGGGCCATAGTTCCTACGCGGGCCCAGTGCGGATTGGGTTTTTCGTGTTTTGTGTATGTTATAGCAATAGTAGGTGTGAAACACACTTAAACATAATAAACTTTTAAAACATTTCTCATACCGCAAGTTTTACTAGCCGTATAACGTTTCATTTAAGTACTGAATTCCGCAATTAAAAACTAATGGCTGCCGTAATGGGAACCCGACTATTTACATCAAAATAGCGTCCATTCTTTTCAGAAAAGCTGAGCTTTTTTGTACTCTCCCTGAGGCTGTTGCCTTAATTATATCATTTTAATGAATTCACAAAACAGATTAAACGTCTTTCTTAATTAAAATCTTATCCCACTACTGAGTTGATATGAGAATAATTAAATTTTGAGCTTAGCCGAAATTGACATCGAAATTAACTGTTTCAAACGTTCAATTAACTTAGTCATTAACGTTTTTAATTACGCTTTCGGGACAAAAGGTTAAGCCAAGTCAATATTGTTCGTGGAAGGAGCGTGTAGAAAGTTAATTAGTAAGGGAGAAACTTTTTGCGCGTACCTGTACGAATGAAAAGAATGATAAAATAGTAAAAATTGAATGTTTTTCAATTGACAAATTTGAGGAGACTGTCTTGAACTTAATAATCCTTGTTGTGTAAAATGGTGCATAATTTATTTTTAATTTATTTGTTATTTCAGATAGCGCTTGTTCAATTTATGCTTTAAAATCTGTCAAGTTGACATTTTAAAATGATTATGTGCGCTGCGGAAGTGTAAAAGGCTCAGTGGTCAACTTTAAAGTTTTACACCGTGGTTACACAACATTATATTTACTCGAAAAAAATAGTTGTCATACTAATTTATTTTAAATATAATGAAATTAAAAACATGTTAGAAATAATAAAAAAACAAAACGAACGCACCTAATTAAGTTTAAATTTCTCAAGCTGCACAATTCATTCTTCCGTATTTCTGTAGCCGATGTGGCTTTTCATCCCCCAACGAAATTCCCCAAGATAAACCTACCCTAATTTTATTGCCTTTAGATAAACGACCAAGTACCTAACAAAATGTCATTTTCAGCGTTCATGACGACAACACAGTACGAGCCTATGTAGACTGCCGATGGCTGCGAACCGATGTCCTAGAAAAAGACGCCTTGGACACCCCCAGAGACGCTGATCTTATTATAGGCTATCTATTCTCAGTAAGTGGTCGTATTATTAAATTGTGCGATCGGAAGGGAGAGATATCCACGAAGTGATATTAAATGTGTTATTGCGATTTTTATACGATACCGTGTCCAGTTTTAGCTAGGGGCATCGATCACTTTGATCTTCATGGCAAATTTAGTGGCACTTTATGTTCTGTTATACGAGTATACCTTAGCCAGAAGAGATTAATACCCACTTGAGTTTCATTGGTATCATGAAATCAAAAATAAGTGCGTTTTTATTTGAAAAAAAAAAAACAGTTGAATGAAAAGTGTTTGTATTTTGTTATGTTATATTAATAAAACCAGAGGCCGTATCCCTTCGGCCACTTTGGAAACCAAAGGTTCGAAATCAGTTTGGAAAACAGATTTTTTTTTCTTTTTCGGAAACCTGGTTTCGAATGAAGAAAAATAATTCTGTTTTCTAAACTGGTTTCCCATACAGAACATAGAATCCTCTTTTAAAACTCATTCACATATTTCAATTTCCCAATTTTAATCGAAACATAGGTAGGTTTAGGTTATGTTAAGTTTACATTAGCCCGAAGGGCCAAAACTAAACAAAAGTAGGAGCTCCGTCAACACTGTCCGTGTCGATTCTGATTGAAAAAAAAAACAGTACTGTGAAAATTTTAGAAAAAAACCAGAAGTCGATCCCTGATCCTAGTTTTCGTATAAGAACAAAATAGTTTTCGTTCGCAACCGGTTTCGAACAATACCGAAAAAGTTTTCTTCCGCAACAGGTTACAAAACTCCAGTCGGGGCTCCGAAGGGGGCCGTATATTGCCTATCGTTTCTGACGCTCGCGATCGCAACCAAATGATAGTTTTTGTATGCGAAAGCTGTCATTTAATTGTGTTTGCGAGTGTCAGAAATGTTACGAAATAGACCCTCTGGAGTGGTGTTAATTCAGAATGATGTTTTAATTTCAACTGAAAGGAACCAGTCTGTTTTAAACGAGGAATGTTATGAAGAATCATATTTAATTAAAGCATGTTTAAACCAACCAAATTTAAACTCACGCGCCCCTTATTTTCTTTTAACTCCAACACCAAGCATAGTTCTCTCCATCTAGTTGCGTAAGTCTCTTCAAGAGGCTACGTTTAAGAGCAAAAATAATGGTGAATACTTAGTATAACTTTAATATGATGATTTTGACACAGGGTGACTTGGAGCAGATGGTACTGGTGCCAAAAGCGGGTCAGGCGAAGAAGCAGTGTTCGAGCCAAGTAACAGGAACATCTACGCCCTACGTGAATCTGCACTAGCACGAAATAGATCTAGTTGAAACTAAACGGGATTTGACGAAAATTTTACTGGAATTCGACATGAGTATGTCAGTACCTAAATAGGTTAATTTGTTATTGTGCTTTGAAAAATTTACGGAGGATAGTTTTGTTAACCAACAATTGTACTTAATTTAGTACATTTTTATAAACAGCGGTATTATTAAAAGCACAGGCAAGTGTCAAATTATAGCAATGTTGAAAATACTGTCAAAATTTGTTTTTTTTTACAGTCAATTTCAATTGAGAAGGCAAAAAAATGGAATATCATTTTAGTTTAGAATGATCGCTACTCATTAATATTATATTATGGATACTATTATATTTTAAAAATAAAATACTCAATAAAGCCTCCTTTTAAAATAAAGTACGAATATTACTTTCGCTTAACGACAGAGAGCGCCTAAACGTTTCAAGCAGGTAAAAGAAAACGACTCGTTTCCTTAGGGACTCGATTACTTCTTGATTGTGAAACATCTGAACGTCGGTCGACTTGGGAAAATCCTTGTTTATATTGTGTACTGTCTTGTTTTTGCAAACTGATGTGTTTGGGACGCGGGTCGTCCAAGGAATTGGGTTTATGGCCACGGACTACGAAAAGATTAGGTTGACCTATATTTATTTAAACTTTACTGCGCTGTACTGGCGGGTTTGATGCCTTACGGCCTGTTTTGCTGTTAAATTGATTGTATGTGTTACTGCTTTAGAAATGACTATATACACATCGCAAACTTTGCCGCATTATGGTGGAATTTTTTCGTTTGAAATTTAAATAAAGTGGATCATAAAGCTTTTTTGTGACGTTTAAAAGATACTACGTTTTGTTTTTATTATTTTTAGGGTCATATTCCGAAAGAAATGGATGAAGAACTTCACTTATTGCTTCAATTGTCAAATCAATCACATTGATATTGCCAAGGGCGTGGCTTCGTAATTAATTATACCTGATCAAAAATTTTCCGTTTTTGCCTGTTATGTGAATTTTCAATAAACTATTTAGACTTTTTTTAAGATTTTCCAAAAACGAAGATTTAAATCCGCATCTCGTGGCTATTATACCCGCCGGTAAAAATTATGATTTTGCTGAGCAAAAATTGTGGTAACAAATAGTTATATTTTTTTATTTTTAGAAAAATGAAATAGATTTATCTTTTCCATAAGCTGTTTTTTTTTGTATTTGTATAATTCACGATATTGCTATGTAGTAATCAATGTGTGGTTTTAATTTTTTTTTCCCAGCAAATGGCACGATTTTGCTGCGTTAACATAAGTAGTGATACATGCTGAATATTTATTCAAGGAAGTGAAATGTAAATAAGGTGATATTGAGAAACATACATTTGAATTCGAAAATATTAATAATTTCGTTTGGTGGGTGTTTCATTTGGATATTACAATTAAGATACGTAACCTATTATTTACAAAAAAATAGTCATAATTTACACATATTTTCTAAAGTAATGTTTATAACTACATGAACAAATTTAATTTACGTTTGACTTTTTGCTAAATAGCAAAATTACTTGTTTCAAATATTTAAATATTTAGTTACTTTCTCGCTAAATATATTTACAAATATTACAACAGTAATTAAATTTATATAATTCTGTGTACCAGTTTAAGCTAATGGGCATTGTATGTACTTACTTATAAAACGCGTTTCAGTACCTACCTAAAAATAACAGAAAATACATTGTAGCCATAGAAATTATTATGAAAAATAGTATTTCTTACAATGATAGGTTGGCCTAAATGTAAATATAATAAAAATATAGAATAGTCCAGTATATTTAATATGATAAAATAAATGATTTGTCTATTTTGTAAGACAAAAGCTAGTTATTAGAGATAATAATTTAGTGATACTTAATTGTATTTTTTATTTCTGTCTATTATTAATTTTAAAGCATGATCTCAATGTAAGTGATCTTAATGTCAACACCTGAAATATTGTTTTCTACTATAATATAATGAAGTTATAAAAAGATGTTATTGTTTTATTCTAGCTCCACTTATAGTGAAACAAATTCAGAATCAAAACGTTTATTTTTTACGTAATTTTTTATACTTCCAGTAGTACCAGTACTTTAAGAAAAGTCTCTTCGTTCCATTCTCCATACAAACGTAGCCCCGGTCTTATTTCAAAACTAGGCAACAGAAATAGATGACATTTTGTAAGTATGGACTAGACGTGATTTATCTATGCCTGTGGTTTTCAGATTTTCATATAAATGTGTAATATCAGAATTACAGGAGGTCAAAAGTCGTCAAAAAAAAGATGTCAACTTTGCACGAAAATTACAGACTAATAAAGCATTTTTACAAAAATCGTAAAAAGCACAGGCATAGAAAAAACAATGAATATCTTGACTGTAAAATATAATTGATTTCTGTGCTATACTTTTCGTATAATATGAGCACAACGAAACCCAAAATTCAACCGCCCAAATCTTGAAAAGCCTACAGCTATCGCGATATAAATTACGGACGTCGTTGCGGAAGGCATGGGGGGCACGGCTGCGAGCGCTTATGTCACGAGCGATAAAGACAGCAATATCCCAAACGAATACCTAACGTGACCGCGCTTTCGGCAGGGAAACTTCTCTTAAGAAGACAATAATTTCCAAGGCAAAAAAAATTTGGCAGAAAGTCATTTTTTCAGAACAAAATATTATATAATTGCAATTATCTTGACTATGAAAGCTGCACACAACAAAATAAAAATATATACTTAGAATAAAAATATAAATAAATAAATATCGTGGGACACTTGACACCAATTGACCTATTCCCAAACTAAGCAAAGCTTGTACTATGGATACCAGGCAACGGATAAACATATAGATAAATACATACTTCAATACATATTAAACGTCCAAGACTCCATCCAAGATTGTATTATTCATACAAATATCTGCACCAGCCGGGGATCGAACCCGGGGCTTCAAGCTTCGTAGTCCGGTTCTCTAACCACTTGGCCATGAAAGCTACACACAACAAAATAAATTAAAAATATGTAAGTACTTAGATTAAAAATAAAAATGCAAAAAATCAGGGATGTCCCTTAGTTAAGAACCTAAGTCTATAAGTACCTACTAAAGAATGAACTAAAATAATTTCCTTGCTCACCCGCAAACTTACGATAGCTAAGCTTATGCAAAATATGCGTGTTGGGTGAGCAAGGAAATTATTTTAGTTCATTGATATGGACCTCCGCAAAGTAAGGCCTGATTCAATTAATTACCTTCTAAAGTTTATTATCATCATCATCATCATGTCGGCCTATATCCGTCTCTCTGCTGGGCACAAACCTTCTCTCAGAGTGAGAAGACTTGGGCCACTAGTTCTCACATGCAGTCAAATTTCTTCGCATATGTGCAGATTTCCTCACTAAGTTTTCCTTCATCATTAACCTCATGGTAAGTTTTGAATGCAATTTCGCTCTTAAATTCCCACAAACTGTTTAAAAAAACGAGCCTTTCTACCTCTCAAATAGCCGGCAACGCACCTGTGATACCCCCGTGTTGAGGGTGTAGAAAGGTGGCGCTAATGGCTTCCCATCTAGTGACCCCCTGCTCGTTTGCTCATCTTACGTAAAAAACTGCTAGGCTACTCTAAACACCAACATCCTGCATTGTGCTATCAATGTTTCTCAACTAAGTTGCATAAGTACCTACAACTCCTGACACTCCCATAGCACTTCGGTTTCCAGGCGTAACATCTACAGTGTGTTACTGGCAGCCAGCCTTTTTTTAAGGGGAACTTCACACGCACCATAAGGGGGTTAAAGTAACGTATTTCTGCAACTTAAGCATGACATTAATACAATTAATAAACTAAAATTCAGACTTTGCTATCTTCCTTACAAAATTATTATTCCCAGCAATGTACAGCAAAGTAAATACCTGTGTACCTATATACCTGTGTTTTCTGTACTGCTTGCTATGTGTTGGTGTGCAATAAAGAGTTATTGTATTGTATCAATTCAATTCAATTTTTAGAAAAAATGTAGCTCCATCGAAACTATCTATGATTCCGCCAATGTCGAGGTTAAAAAAGACACTATCGGTTGGTATTGTATTGTATTGTATTGTATTGTAAATTGACAATTAATAATCAAAGTGTTTGTCGGCTGTCATTTACACTTACTTGTCAATTTACTTTGCTATACATTGCTGGCAATTATAATTTTGTTATTAAGTTAACAAAGTCTGAATTTTAGTTTATTAATTATATTAATGTCATGCTTAAGTTACAGAAATACGTGCCTGTAACACACTGTATATGATTAGGGAGAGAGATTTTTCTATAATTGTGGCCTCTCTCTGTACTAGCACAGCTTTTTTTCTCGTTTGATCAGATTGATGAAATATGTATTAGGTATAATCAAAACCCGATTTCCTTAAAAAAACTTGAAATGGAAACTAAAATGGTAGTGCATTATGACATGTTGAAACAGGCGCAAACTCTAATAACACGCTTTTAGAGAGATAATTAGTTCAGTGAAACGTGTATTCCATTTCCTGGAAATGGACTTTATATTGTACACGTACAATACTATTCTGATTAGAGTCGGATCAAAACTAATATCCGCAACTGAAACCGAAACCAAAGCTAATTTTGAGGTCGTGTTTCCTATTTATTTTTAAAACTTGATTTTATTTTAGCTTTGTTTTATTTGTGTTCCCTAAAAAGCTTTATTTTGATCAATTGATAGTTTGGTAGTTCTAAAAAAATTAAGCATTGATACTTAATCGCACACACGTTACAGTTACACTCCGCCCCTAGTTTGCCTGCCTTGCCCATCTATAGTAGAATAGGCTAGAGTAGTATTCCATTTAGTCAAGGATTACAAAGATAACGTGGCCGTCTCTAATAGGAAAATGCGCGGGATGTTTATGCCGCTCTACTTACAGAAGCAGATCCATCCTTCGAGCTCTTAAGCTCTTTGCGGTCCACTCTGATGATGATGATCCTATCGATTTCCTCCTAATTATTTGACTGGAGGTCATGTGCTCTAAGATAGCTTACATATCATATTTTAGCTGTGAACGTACGTCCGCATGGCACGTAAGTATACAATCCACGTAATTACATCGAATATGGCAGGTGGGTAGACTTACGCTCGTCGCGTTTAACACAGATAGAAAATGTAGCCAAACTAGGGGCGGAGTGTGGGTGTATAAATGTATGGTGGCCGATCGTTAAATCTGCTAGACGTGTAACCCCGAAGATCTCAGGTTAGTGGTGTCTCTACGCATCAACAGCTCACCACAGCCACCCAACGATGATTAACTGCACTGGTGATGCGTGATACCACAACACCAGCGAGCCTTAAGAATGACATATTGTGCCTTATTGTGTGTAATAATAAAATTACCATTTTCATTTTTCATTATTATTGCCACTCTACTCTTTTTTGTTTATAGTCGTTTAAAAAAAATGCCATGATACTCGTATTTTAAGTAAAAAAATGGGATTTTGAAAAAAAAATGTTTTTATAAATGCTACAGTTATTGTCATTTATTAATATCTAAATAATAACTATTGCACATGCTTTACCATTGCTGTGCACGTACAATGTTAATGTTGTACTGTATACTTACCTAGCTTAACAACTATCACAGCGTGAAATGCAACATTCATTTTATTCCGAAACCGATACTGAAATATTGGTCGAGCACTAATTCTGATATCGTTGACACTCGATCAGCCGTAGTCATGTTTCCAGAGCAATGCTCCCGCTGCGATCCCAGAGGCATTCGCGATGAATATAAAATGAAGGTTGGAACAACAAACAAAAGCTAGATCAAATATAAAAGTTATTGACGTTATTCGCCCATCGCCACTAGGGCAAAATAAATCAGTTTTAGCTTTTATGTCAGGTCAATCAAATTTAGGTTCCTTGCATAGATACCTATGGACCGTGCCTTACCCGGTTTAACCCTTTACATGCATGCAGTGCATTATAGCGACCACAAAAATGTCTTCTTCTTTCTTCCTTCTCAGCCTTCTTCTACCAAATTCTTGGTGTAGGTTTCCTTCAACCTCTTCCACTCCGATCTATTTTGGGCAAAAATGCAGTTAATTGCAAAAATTAAGGTAGCACTGCCACACCTCACAAAACCTATAAACATCAGAAGAGACGTAAGGCAGGGAGATACACTTTCACCAAAACTATTTACACTGGTTGTAGAAGACATCTTCTAGAAATTAAACTGCGAAGACAAAGGCCTCTTGGTAACGGGCGAACGCATGACAAACCTGAGATTCGCGGATGACATCGTGTTATTTGCTAATACGCATCAGGGATTGCAGGTTATGATTCACGAGCTACGAGTATACACCGAGTCGTTGGCAGTAGGTCTTGAAATGAATTTGAATAAAACTACAAAAATGTAGGTATACAGAATTATTCTTACTTGTTAATTTTGTAGTAGCATATCTAAATTAGCGGGGCATGGAAAAGGGTTTGAAGTGTTTGAATGATGATCTGCAGGGCTACTACGAAACTCTAAATTCGAAGTTCGTATCATACCGTCCCTCTCGCTCTCGTATTAAATAGTATAAGTGTCAGAGGGACCGCACGGGAGTTTGGTAGTAGCCCTGCTGATCCGGCCGATTTCGAACATGGCAACCGCTTCAACTCCATCGGTGCCGATCATGCGCTCGCAAGTAGGTAGCTTACGTAGCCAAACTTCTTAGAGAAGATCCTCACACAATGCGGGCTTGTGAGCACACCGTTGACATAATTACTTATAACAGAAAAAGGGTTAAGAATAAGATGAACCTATCTTTCCCATGGGTGTCGTAAAAAGCGACTAGGTAATGCCCGGTTTACATTATTCCAATAATACCGTTCCAGTAGCATCACACTGCTTCATTGTGACCACTGTAACACTTTACCGGGTGTGGCCTGTAATATAAGCAAATACATATAACATAGATCATACTACTCTTTTAGATTGCATGGAGATAATTAGGCAACTGCATGGGGTCTATTATTAATGAGCAGGTAAATTTAGTTTCATCTCCCTTGCTACGGCTTGGATCTAATTTGAGTAATGGTAGATAATAAAACATGAATTGACAGTAAATAAATTAAAATCAAGGTAGTTTTGAAGGACTGTTAAAATTTATTAATAATTTATGGGTAGTTTTGTTTTGTTTGATAAAATATATGTGGGTACTTGGGGAGTTACAGTGACAAATTAAAACGGTGGTTGTGGTTTGCTAGTCTAACAACTGGTAGCATGGTGTACGGTTGTGTTACTCTGAAGATGAGCTCTGTTTGAGTTCGAAACGCGTCAGTGTGGTGTGGTGGTGGGGTTTGTGTGAATTGTGTGTGTTCTTACAGTGTGGAGGTGGAGGAACTGCATGAACAAGCATATTTTGCATAAGTTTAGCTATCGTAAGGTCGCGGGTGAACAAGGAAATTCTTTTAGTTCATATATCATACTCCTCAAGCTGAACAACATTAGTTCAGCGACTTAAAAATAATTAGTTGTTTAATTTTTATTACATTTTTAAGTTTATTCGAAGAAGCAATGTAAAGCAAAATGCTTAATGTTTGTAACGTGACAGGCGACGTCAGTTAGGTTCTAGGACGGCGTACATTGATAGCAATATTTATTTTTTATGAAAAGAGGAAAGTTCAACGACTCCATTATTTTTAAAAGTCGCTGAAATAAACAATGTTGTTCAGTTTGACGAAGACGACATACGTTTTAATTTTTTGCTCGTATTACAGGCCACACCCGGTATAACTACCTAGGTAAATAGGCCTTACCTTTCAATAAACGCTTCATGAAAAATCGCTACTCAGAAAAAACGCGTTTGTGAAAATTATCTAACAAATCATACCGATTTAGATGAAATTCGGTATACAGATAATTTGAGTCCCGGAGAAGGTCATAGGATAGTTTTTATCCCGGAAAATTACATAGTTCCCGCGGGTTAGCGATAAACGAATTCTACGCGGACGGAGTCGCGGGTAACAGCTAGTCAAACTATACAGTTCATTCTCAAAGCAGAGTACCACAGATATAAATTACACTAGATAACGCAAAAACCTCAATCTGTATGAAAACCAACCGTCACTTTTGCGTAATCTAGTGTAATATACATCTGTACAGAGTACGCATGCAGTCGTTTTGAAACAAAACAAAGACGTTACGTGACGGGCGTGATTTATGCGAAAGTGAAGGAGGACGTAGGTATTACACATAACTATGTATTTAATCAAAATATAGTTTATTACTTGCACTGTTAGAAGCAAACTTACATTTTGTATGGCATACACACATAACACCATGTACAGTCATGTCGAGCAAAATTAGATTTAAGACGTGAGTTATTGGGATTAAATGAATTTAACATTACGCGAGTCATGATTACTTGAATAAATATTATTACTATCAACATTCTTGTACGTGTGGTCGCAGAAAGGAGGTAATGTTTTGACCAAATTAATATTTATCTTCGCTAAATAACGTATTAAGTCGTTTAATCAAATTATATTACCGTATATTCACCACTGGACGGACGATCAAAATAGAATACAATCTAGTTAAGCACTCGAAAACTGATCAAAGCGGTGCATAGCGGCGTTTGATAAGGACTATCATAGGGGTACCTTTGCCAGAATTTCTAGCGGAAACGGGCTAGAATAGTCCTCAAAGAGCCATCGATATTAGAAAGGCGCCTGTCTCCGAATGGCCTGCATGACGTGAACCGTATGATGTATACGTAATACGTACGTAAATACGAATTGTATGTAGGTATGTAGGTAGATAGTTTGACAAGTTGCAGAAATTTTCCAAAAAGCTGGGAAACTTCTCGGAAACTTCTGGAAATTTTCACAAGAAACATAGGAAATTTAAATTTAAGAAACGGAAAGTTTTAATCCTCATACAGAATTGTGAGCAGTTTCCGAAATTTTCTTATATGTAAAATTCCGCAACTTTGGAAAGTTTCCTTCGGCACTTTAGTACGTCTGGATAACATTTAAAAATTTTGACCGCTAGGTTTTAGAATCGAGGCATATTTGTTTTTACTCCAACGCCAATGAAAACTACAATAGACACAACATATTCAAAACAATACAATGTAATCCGTAATATTTTCAAATGAGGAAGGATTGGATAAAATCCTAATAGTTTAAAAAAAGGAATATCATTTTATTAAAAGCTTTTATTTAACTTACAATGTATGTATATGCGGGTCAAATCTTGCAAGTTGAATTTGACCCACTTCTAGTGGTCGTATTGTCTTGAAATTTGTCATACTTATGTAAACCTCATGACAATACAATAATATGGTTCCGGCCACGGAACTCATCAACGATGAGTACAGTCAACAAAAAGTCAGTAAAAAAGTTTGTATTGAAAATGAAATTTATACCAAAAACTTTTTTCAAATTCTCCTTTCATAGCATAGAGCAGCAGGTGGAAGGACCTTGTGCAAGTTCCGCCCGGATTGCTACCACCATCTTGCTCGCTAATCCTGCCGTGAAGCAGCAGTGCTTGCACTGTTGTATTTCGGCATGGAGAGTATGACAGCCGGTGAAATTCCTGGCACGTGAGGTATCCCATCTTAGGCCTCTAGGTTGGCAACGCGTCTGCAATACCCCTGTTGTTGCAGATGTTTATGGGCGGTGGTGATCTCTTACCATCAGGAGACCCACTTGCTCATTTGCCATCCAGTCGAATAATGAAACAAAATAGAAACATTGGTATGTTTTGCGTAAGCATAAGTGAAAATATGTTCAAATTCAAAAAGCATTCGATACTATTAAAATAAATATTAAATACATAACTTTACGTAAATAAATGAACCAAGGGAATACTACGGTGGCGACCTCTAGAGTTCGTCTGTCATTCTGCTCAGAGATCCCTAATAGAGAAAAGCGCCATCTGGCTTACAAGGAGCTAACTGAGATGTCAGCGATCGCCTGTTTGCATCTTGACATACTCTCACACTTTGTACTTACATTGCTGATTATCTACTAGCCTATCTATTTAGTATTGAGTGTCCATCGCCTTTGATCTATCTCGCATCCCCAAAACACGTCCCAAAACAACCGACACGCTTTAAATTAACCCGGGCTTCCGCTTGATACATCAAATCAATCACCATGCAAATAAGGGAAGCAAATATCAATGGAATTTCGATGAAATCTGTTCGATTCATTGGTAATACTGTACTCTTCAAAGGAAATGTCAATGGCGTTAATATAATTTTTAATGAGGCTATAGACACGTTATTTGACATCAATCCGCCTTTATAAGATCACAATCTACATGAGAATTCCAATTACGATGGAAGCATGCGTGAGGGGAATACAGACGCATACTTATGTCGGTGGAATCAAGGAGTTATAGAAATTCTGGAAAAGTTTATTCAAAAACTTCATTCAACACATACATAATACATCTTTCATTCATCACTTATTCGGAAAGGTAATCGGAAACGATTCTGACCAAATATGTGATGTACCATCAACCAAACAAGTGGTCTATCAATTTTTAAACAAATTCCTATCACCGAAAATACAAACGGAAATATGCACAAAAAAACCAGAAAAATAAGACCAGCGCTGGGAATCGAACCCAGGTCCTCGGAAAAGATTCCAAAAAAAAAACAATCTTAAGTTCCTATCAAATGAATATGTCGCTAAAGTCGAACTTTCAAGTTGACAGCCACGTCTATTGGCATTATTGGTTATTAACATGCAAACGATTATCAACTTTAGGCTGGTAGACCACATATTTGGCTGATGGTACCTATGGAGGGTAGAAGTTAAGGAGAACCTTTTGTATGTGTGCAAAAGAGACGTTAAATAAGTGGCGCTAATATACTGGAGAGCCCTAGATAGATATTTATGTCTTCTTCGGTACAAGTATAACAACAAATTTTTGCTCTTTATTTTTCATAATAAGTATTTTAAATTATCCAATTTCAAGTCATGGATTTTTATCAAATAGCACTTTTAATATTTCTCGCAAACAAATGGTATTCCGTATTTATGACGGCCTTATTTCCGTTGTTTTGTCAATTGTGATGGAATCCGTCATCGTGTTTTATTTATTAACCGACTTCAAAAAAGGAGGAGGTTCTATGTTCCAAAGCTTGTATTTTTTTTTATTTATGAATAACAAAACCAAAAACGTTGCACAGCGTAATTGGTAGTTTTTTTTAATAGACTATATAATTTGACAAGTTGTCTGTTTTCTGTTTAGAAAGAGGAATTAACAGTTTTAATTTTCACCATTACTTATAATTGCGAATTCGTTTATTGCTATCCCGTGAGGATTATGGTATTTTACGGGATAAACATTATCCTTTGTCCTTTCCAAGGTATCAAACATCTCCATAATTTGGTTCATCGGTTTAAGCGTGAAAAGGTAACAGACAGGCAGACAGATAAAGTTTCTTTCGCATTTATAATTTTATATTTAGTAAGGATTATATACTAAAAATACTTATCCTAAAAAGACATGAATCCAAAATCAAAGCGTTTACTCTGTAAGTAGCCCACAACGGCTGTTTTACATTACATGCCACTTGCTTTATACTAGTCCTAGATATATATGCGAAATTAGTTTTTGATTTGAAATACAAGTAGAGTTGCAACTACATTTTTTTGTAATAGTCAAAACTTTTATTTGATCTTTGTTTTTTGTGTATATATATATATCGCGATAACTCAAATGAAATGGGCCAAAGGAGATTTTTTTTTCGCATACCTCTTCCTGCATCCAAGCTGGTCGGACTTACGTTCACCACTAATATTTATTATTGGATTTCCTGGGCATTCCACTACGAAAGCCTACTAAATCTGGCGTAGGGTATTTATGACAAGCACGTGCTAACAACCATTTTGATAGCACTTCGGTGAAATACTTTTGTTAGAATTGGTTCTGGAATGTTTTTGAGAAAGTAAAGATAATCGGGCGTAGGTTTTAAGTCCGTTTGTAGGATGTAGAAACGAGAGTTCGGCATTGAGGGATATTTTTAACTAAAATCTTTTAAAAGGTTCATTATAAGATTTCTTTTGAACGTCATAACGTACAGTCACCTGCACTAATATCTGCCACAGCGGAGCGTACAAAAATATCTGACGCGTCCTACCGGCGCCCTAGAAATAGGTAGAGTCGTATCAGATATTTCTAAACGCAAACAAATTTACTTCTTTAGTATTTTAAGTACTAAATTGAATTTTCCGGCTTTACCTGGCGTCATTTGTATTTTTTTTTTGGATAATAAAGTTGGGAATTCTGCTCATTGTAACTTTGAGAATGAAAGTTAATTAAAATTGTTTTTAATTGAGAACAGTTTGAAGCGGTTAGCATCATGTGTGTGGTACGCGTGGTAGTTTAATCTGTAGGACATAATACTGGGTGTTTGATAGGTTATGTGCTAAGTTACTAAGTTGAAACGATAGGGAAACATTCAATACATTTTGGACCACTCAATACTCATCCCATTCACGACCTTCCGTACCCGAATGGACTTTTAAAAATATTCTTCTTTTTTTATTACAGTCAACTTTATTTGAAGAAGTGTAAAGTAAATTTTTTGATATTTGTAGCGCGACAGGCGACGACAATAAATTGAGCTCAAGGATGGCGTACCTACAGTCAAGTGCAAAAATATATATCGATTCGAACCACTCAAAAATATGTTACTACGCCGCGGCCTTAAGCGTGTTCAGATATTTCTGATCAAATTTTTGCTCACAAGTTTATGAACTCGACTGTACGATCTATGTTAGAATTACGTAATAATATTTTCCCTTATTTAAGGCCCCACTTGGTATATTTAAATAGATCCTCAAGATAAATATAATACTATGATACCTTCCATAATTATTCCCAATTTGTTATTTAAATCACTCGCAATTGATTTTTATACCAAAAGTCAACGAATAACGGGCAGATAAATACTACTTTATCGACGAAAGAAAAGTCTACGTTATATCAACCTAGTTCCCGTAAGCCGGCTGCAGTAGAAACTTCGTCAACTTTTAATGAAAGAACTTATTCAATGCCGGTTGTTGGTTGAACCTCTTTACTGCATTTTTCTATTTCGCGAGTTTCCTTTTAAACCTTTTTTAAAAACTGTTCTCTTACTAAAATTAGCAAAAGTTTGTTTTGAATAACATTTTATAAATGAACTAAAATAATTTCCTTGCTCACCCGCGACCTTAAGATAGCTAAGCTTGTGCAAAATATGCGTGTTCATGCAGTTCCTCCACCTCCACACTGTAAGAACACACACAAATAACACAAACCCATCCATCACCACCACCACACTACACTGACGCGTTTCGAACGCCTGATTCAATAAATTATTTAACATTTTATACTTATTTGAAAGCCATAAACATAGTAATCTAGTAGGTCGTGACTAATAGGTACTTTAGCACTTGCTATCAATAAGTACGATCTTTCTAGATTATCATGATAGTTAATAACAGAAGGACACAGTTACTTTCACATACTTTTATTCAGTTACTTTTCACATTTTGCAGGTGTTAGGACCTTGTGCAAGGTCCGCCCGGATTGCTACCACCATCTTGCTCGCTAATCCTGCCGTGAAGCAGAAGTGCTTGCACTGGCACTGTTGTGTTTCGGCGTGGAGAGTAAGACAGCCGGTGAAATTACTGGCACTTGAGGTATATATCTTAGGTCTCTAAGTTGGCAATGCATATGCAATACCCCTGGTGCTGCAGATGTTTATGGGCGGTGGTGATCTCTTACCATCAGGAGACCCACTTGCTCGTTTTCCATCCATTAAATTATAAAAATTAACAAGAGTTAAAATCAACCAATAAAAAAGGAACCTATTCTGCGAACATTCCACTTGGAAGGTGGACCCGGCTCGGTTAACACTGAAATCTTAAAAATAATTCCGAAGAGAATGACGCAAATTTCGATTTCCAAAAATTTATTTCACAGAATATTTTATTTTTCATTATAGTAACTAGGTGCAATTGGTAGATTTATTGATTAGCTATAACAAAAAAAAAGGAAAATGCTTACTGTTTTTAATCTGTGCTTAACACCGCTGAGCTATGGTCTCAATAAGCTAGTGCCAATTCGGATATAAAACGGCACTGCCGTTTGGCTCCTAGCCAATATTTTACCAGCCAAATAATATAACAGTCATGCATGGATCCACTAGAATTTTTCGTATTGCTGACTGGCTTTTTCTTCGGGATCTAGAAAGAATGAGCGCGTGAAATGAGATTAGGTAGCGGTGGAAAAAATGAGTTTTTGACGTGTTAAGTACATACATAGGTATATTAACTGCAGTACAATTCTAGTTTCATAGTCGTTTAATGAACTATGTGACATATATACCTACAGTTTGTGACATAGTATAGTGTGATGTCGAACAGAGCTAAAAAAAGTTTTTGGTAAAAAAACCTTTTTAATACAAGCTTTATTTGCTGACTGTACTTTTGTTGACTGTTCTTTCATTGTCACCCAAACTACATTTGCATACCAAATTTCAAGTCGATGTCATTAACCGTTGAAGAGTTCCGTCCTGCGGAGACGATCCTGGCCAGACTACCAGGATGTCACTACAAGATTATTGTATTGTCACGCAATTTACACAAGTATTCTAAATTTCAAGTCAATCAGACTACTGGAAGTTGGTCAAATTTAACTTGCAAGATTTCATTACAG
This sequence comes from Choristoneura fumiferana, assembly GCF_025370935.1. NCBI lineage: Eukaryota > Metazoa > Arthropoda > Insecta > Lepidoptera > Tortricidae > Choristoneura > Choristoneura fumiferana. The sequence continues at coordinate 3,752,628 of NC_133487.1, read as the reverse complement.
ACAGACAGAGAACGGGACAGGTGAAACTAAACGAAAGCTTGTAAAATGGTGTTAGTTGTGGTTTATTGATTTGGAACCCTAAAAAGCAATGCCTGAACCAATGAATTATTTTACGAGTAGTTTTCCACTTCTCACTAACATTATAAATGCGAAAGTTTGTAAGTATGTTGTTTGTTTGCTTTATCACGTCTAAACCACTCAACCAATTTAGATGAAATTCGGTATACAGATAGTATGAGTCCCAGAGAAGGACATAGGATAGTTTTTATCCCAGAATATTACATAGTTCCCGTGGGATAGCGATAAACGGAATCTGCGCGGCCAGAGTCGCGGGTAACGCCGCTGGTAATATTATAAATGCAGAAGTTTTCGCTCTCTCTGCTTGTTGGTTACCTTTTCACATGTAAACCGCTGATTCAATTTAGATTAAAGTCGGTATACAGACAGTTTGAGTCCCAGAGAAGTTCTTATCCCGGAAAATTGCATAGTTCCCGCGGGGCAGCAATGCACGTGGATGGAGTCGCGGGCTACAGCTAGTTTGATATAATTTTAATTCCAATAAAAAAATCGATGATTAATAAAAATGAAAAGTGACAATACAAATTATTCGATTGAAATTGGAACGATTATTTCTTGACAAATTGTATTATTTTTATTCGTAAAACGCTTGAGCCCAAGATATTTCTCGCAATCAAAACCGTGATTAATTAAATCGTAAGGAAATAAAAAGAGACGATGTTTTCAGCCTGAAATTACAGCAGTACTATATTAAACAGATTTAAAACAGTACGTTAAGTTGTCATGATTATTTTATTTACGGTGTTCAGAAGACTTTCCAAATAAATGATTTTTTAACAATATAACTGAGGTTTGTGATTCTGCTCTCTATTAAAAACTTGGAGTCTTTGGTTGCGACTTTTAGACAAATGAAAATAATCCTAAATTATATATAGCAACATATGTAACACCAAATCAAAAGGATTATATTTATTAAGAAAATATTAAGAAAATACAAAATATCCATAGGACTAAAACTACTATTAAATTGAAATATCTAAAACTAAAACTTTAATTAAAAAAGAGAGTGGGCCTCTTGGCATAGTGCCCATCACGCAGGCAGCATTCCCGCGTTGAACTGCGATTGAGATTCTTTGCGCAGAAAGCTGCTGGCGCGAGGGTTGCCTGTTGCCTCCCTTAACCTATTGCTAGCGCTCCCTGTGTAGCTCCAGCGCACCCTACCCCAAGGACCTAGAGTCTCGACGCCGAAAGCAAAGAAATGATATTGGGCGCCGAGACAGCTATATTTTGTGACCTTGAGGCGTTCCCGGGCGTCTGGCGCCAAATCAAAATAATCACTTTAGATACGCTGATACCTTAACACCGACCGTAAAATAATTATTGTAAGACATTTAGGTACCGTACCGTGTAGCAAAATTTTGTGATTTTAAATTTTGTATCCCTTCTAATAACTGATACTCTGTCAGGTAGTCTGTAAAAACTATCGAAGACTAATATTGCCTAAAGGGCTGCGCCATCCATTGATTAATATTAACTGGCGGATACATGTGATGCCGTCTCTGTTTATTGTGATCGAATAGACGGAGACGGCATCACATTTATCCGTCAGTTAAATCAATCCGTTATTTAATCAATGTGTGGTGAAACAGCCTCTAAATATCAGTAAGTAAATTACAAAACATTATATGTATAGTTACTACGCAATAAAGCAGGGTTTTACTGCACATGGAGCGAACCACAAAAAGACTTTGTTTTGCTTACAAAAATAAATTGAGTTCTCTGAAAAAGATTTTTCTTGCTTGTAGTTTACTAAAGAAAGTTAAACGAAGTTCTTTCGGCGGCGCGCTTCGCACTCACTATGATTCGCTTATATCTTATAATAATAATAATAATAATCAATTTATTTCAATACTCATACAACAAAAAGTTGGAAAACCCGGGGGGGGGGGCAACTTTGTCACATTCAATATCCCAAAAACGGCTCGCCCATTTTGATGAAACATATCTAAGAACCATCGCTACAAAACCTGCTTTTAAGTAAAAAAACCGCATTCAAATCGGTCTACCCGTTTAAGAGCTACGGTGCCTCAGACAGACACACAGACAGACAGACAGACAGCGGTCAAACTTATAACACCCCTCTTTTTGCGTCGGGGATTAATATTTAAATAATTATTATTTTAAAATACATCATATGATCATAATCATTATAAAATAATTACATGTCAGAGTTAGAGTACCTGGTCGTTTTTACGTCTAAAGTGTTAGTTTGCATTACTGCCTATTATATGGAGACACAGTGGTTGACTCGTTGAACACACGCTGTTTTACTTTCGTCTACTGTGACAAGATCGTGGATATTTTTCAGGAGTATTCCACAAAAGCCTTAGAACAAAGCCAGGGCCCCGGATTACCCGCGTCTACGGTGATCAGTTCGTGAACCTTTTACAAACTTCTTTTATACCAGCTTAATGTTTCCTTTTCAAT
>NC_133487.1:3744164-3745992 GCF_025370935.1 Choristoneura fumiferana | reverse complement strand
CATGATTTTTTATTACTAACATAACAGACAGTGTTCATATTTTTTTTACTCATGATGTCATTACATTACTTAGGACATATTATTATCTCAACTGATAATGTTGTTTTTCAGAAAATGTTCCTTCATAACAGACACATATCATAATTTTCTTATTAATAATGGCATTAATAAGAAAATATTTGAACTCATAATATGAGAAAAAATCCGTGTAGTTTTGAAAATTGGTACAGTTAGGTATACCTTGCAGTATCCAGATGAACATACTAAAAGTCCTCAAGGGTGGGGGGGTGTGCTAAGAGTGCAAGGGAGGGTCTACATAAATTTTTGCTCTACGCTACGATCAATACTTTAGGAGATATAGGGTGTTTAAGATAACAAGGAGATAAAAAATAGACGATTTTTAAGAAATGAATAACGAAGTAGGTTTTAAAACTTTATTGAAAAATAAGTAAAGCGTACACTTGAACCAACTGAATCGTGACCCACTGTAGAACCTTTTCGTAGAAAGGGTCATAGTAACATCGCATTGCTTGACAAGGGAATTCATTATGACAGTTACTGTGAGAGCGTTCGACCATGTTCTACAGTGGTTCTACCTACGGTGGGTCAGCAGGACTACTACTACTACATGACATCTACAGGTAGATACACCGTTTGTACATGAGCCTAAGCAGCCGAAACATACTAGAGTGCATTTAATACCGGCTTCCATTTTCCAGTGCAACTACTTTTGCAGCGACAAAATTTTTAAGTCATTGCGATCTCAGGAGCTGGAGGATCAGTGGTGGTGATTAGCTCGAGGGTTCCATCAGCTCCTCTCTTCCAACCCCACATTTCAGGAGGCATTTACCCAGCCACTCTTGTGTATTTGCTCGAGCCAAGTATCACTACTCATCCTCCAGCTCCTGCCATCGTACGTACTGACTTCAATTTTTTGTCGCTGTGCAAGCGCATTGGAAAATATGGATGTCTAAACTCCAATTCAATAGAATCTGACAATCCTGTAGACACTTCCAGCCTACTAATATAAACACCGGGCTGCCTAAGGCTTTGTGATGTGACTATTATTCTTTTTTGATTCCTTTTAGATGATAATTGCAACAACAGGGACATATATAATCAAGTGTGCCCACGATAGGGTGTCTTAAATATGTAGAAAATTGACAGATTCTATTGAATTGTAGGTTAAATCGACAAGCCGGTATTAAATGCAGTCCAGTATGTTTCGCCTACTTGGGTTCATGTACAAACAAGATACACTACCTGTAGATGTCATGTAAGGAGAAGCCGGTAATGTCGATGTAGAAAACGATGAGTAACATAATAAAGATGAACTAATTTGTAAAGCCTACTTCTTATTCATTTCTCAAATCGTCAATATCTCCTTGTTAACTTAAATACCCTGTATCTCCTAAAGTATTGATCGTAGAGCAAAAATGAATATGACCAAATTTGTAGGAAATTTTATGTCAAACAATTTATTCAAAGTAATCATATTGCTATTCGTACAAATATTCGAGACATGAGCAAAAACCTGAATAAAGGTACCTTCAACCCCCCCCTTACACGTTCAGCGCACCGCCCACCATTAAGGACTTTTAGTATGTTAATCTGGATACCGCAAGGTATAACTGTATCAATTTTCAAAACTACACGATTTTTTCCCCAGATTTTATTAATTTTCCCACCCTAAAAAAAGATTAGGAGTTTCGATCGTTAGTATAAGAAAATATATGAAAACAAATATTAGTATATAAATGTGAACGAGGTGTATGATTAGTGATATTATGAATTCTGATGATTATGAGTTTCGATCGTTAGTATTAAT
>NC_133487.1:3726287-3742295 GCF_025370935.1 Choristoneura fumiferana | reverse complement strand
GCTATTTGTTTACGTCTTCGGTTTTATCTTTGACTTTTTGTCACGAGATTGCAGCGGATTTTAACTGTATTGAGTTCATTTGTTTGGAGCAGTCTTTCTTTTTTGCTAACCGACTTCGAAAAAGAGGTTACACCCCTTTAAATGTTATTATCATACCCAAATAAGCGAAAGATCAATTCATATATTTAAATGCGAAAGTAGTCCTGTCTGTGTATGTGTTTGTCTTTTTTAACGCTTAAGTTATAGACCAAATTCATATTTATGCAATCTTGTAAGGAGGAACTTGTAGCGAGGAACATCTAGTTAAGCAATTTTTCTTATATTTTAGAAGTTAACACTGAGAGGAGGCCTGTGGCTATACGTGGGGCGTAGGCAGGGATAATGATGATGATGATGATAGTCATGATGATTATGATGATGATGGTGGTGGTGATGATGATGATGATGTTTGTCAGGATGATGATGATGATGGTGGTGATGGTGCACTGAATTTCAATTAAATGGCGGATTTTTTGAAAATTGATCAGCCAGAACAGAGACAGTAAAGCTTAAATACGGAGACCATAAAGCAAGAAGCACGAAGTATTATCTATCAGTCTACCGTTCGTATTAACAAGATTTACGTCGTATTAAGAGCAGTGCTATTAAACCAAATAATGGCTTAAAATTACGATCCATAAAACATTTTGCTCTCTGATTAGTACGTGGTGGCTAAAACGAGGCACGCCTTGAAATAAAATTGGTAGCACTTTTCGTTGCTCCCTATAATATTGTAGCGACTGCTAGCGCCATCTAGTGAGCAATAGAAACTTCAAATCCTGCATCATTGAAGATTCTCAACTCAGTGACGCTTCCATCTTTTTAACCCCGGACGCAAAAAGAGTGCTATGTGTGTCTGTCTGTGGCACCGTAGCTCTTAAACGGGTGGACCGATTTCAATGCGGGTTTTTTCATTTGAAAGCAGGTTTTCTAGCAATGGTTCTTAGATGTTTCATCGAAATCGGTTCAGCTGTTTTTGAGATATTAAACTTTGAAGTGAGAAAGTCGGGGGTTTCCAACTTTTTGTTAATTAAGTGCAAGTTTCCTAGCTAGCTGGGAACTTAAAGCTACAGGAGCTCTGAGCTGTGGTGGCGTTGAAGCCGTGATGGCCATTGGTTTGATCTATTGCCTCTCAAGTGGAGGGTCGTGGGCCCAGGGAATTTTTCGGAATTTATGTGCGAAATTACACACACACACACACACACACACACACACACACAAAAACCTCACGCCTGTATTCCCAAATGGGGTTGGCAGAGCACTCGAAACGTTACCGCTTCGGTGCGAAATTACATTCGAAATTTATCATGAGTGGTGAGGTAAAACATCGTGAGGAAACCTGCACACATCGGCAATTTTTTTAATGATGATGATGATGAGCGTTGGCGTGCATTCCAACTCGAGTACAACTTGATAAAGAACCACGAATGAATTCAACCCCAAATTTTTCTATTCGGTTCGACGAATATAACTTCACACTTCAGCCTTTCCAAGTTAATTTATTCAGGGCTCCCGACCGTCCAAATTCCTAAGTCTCTTGTATTAAAATATTATAATTACGAGCAGACTCGCGAACATCCCCGAAGTTAAAACCCGCCTTACGCAAACATGGTTTGCGTTAAAAGATTGGGATACTGTTTTTGATTTTATCGCATTAGGGCTCTTTTGGAAGTTGTAATTAGATGCTAAAGGTATCAACAATATTGACGTCATTAATGTAAAGACCTGGGCGACCGAGCTTTGTTCGGGCTGAAACTCGGTAGCAAGCGTTTTCCCAGAGATAAGACCAAGCTAGATCGATTTGTCATCCCTGAAAACCCTACATACCAAATTTCATCGAAATCGCTGGAGCCGTTTCTGAGATCCCCGTAATATATATTATATATATGTATATACAAGAATTGCTCTTTTAAAGGTATTAGATAGATAGATAGAATAGAATGTCTAACATTAGTTTGACGACCGGATGGCTAAGTGGTTAGAGAACCTGACTACGAAGCTTGAGGTCCTGGGTTCGAATCCCGGCCGGGGCAGATATTTGTGTGAATAACACGAATGTTTGTTCTCGGGTCTTGGATGTTTAATATGTATTTAAGTATGTATTTATCTATATAAGTATGTTTATCCGTTGCCTAGTATCCATAGTACAAGCTTTGCTTAGTTTAGACTAGGTCAATTGGTGTCAAGTGTCCCATGATATTTATGATATTGACATCTCACAAGTATGTGAGTTTCGAATGAAACGAGCGACAAGTAAATCGGTTTGAGTTAACATTTGCGCCATGTTTGTGATTGGCTGTTGGATTTTGGTTTCTTTTTTTTTCATATAACTATCTCGTGATTAACCCTCATCTCACCTGATAAAAACTGCAGACGAGGCCAAGGGTTCTCACTGGTTCATTAACAGCCTATTGTAGTAACGCTCTAGTGTAGACTTAGAGCCCTAAATTGTATCTACCCGGGAATACAGACGATGGAAGCGAATTCCATTCGTTAGCAGTTCGCGTTATGAAAGATAAAACGAACTGTTTCGTGCGGACCAATGGAATACTAACTACATAATTAATTATGTATAACTACTAGGGTGAAGAACTAGAAGTATAAATAGAAATAGAAATATTATTTTATATTATTTATTTATTTCGCAAATTACATACAACACATAATGAACAAGTATTAAGTAAGTATTAGTATTAAGTAGGTATTTGCGAAATTGCGAAGCGGTCTTGCGCTGTGACCGCTTGGCGACTTCACGGAAGGCGACATAAATTCACAAAATATAAATCAAAAAAGGAAGAAACAAAAGTAATAAAATTAGATATCAAAAATAAAAATCAAAACCAAATAAAATATTAACAATAATGAAAAAAAACAACACGAAACTAAACAAAAGACACGTGTAAATAAATTATAAACAAAACAAAGATGTCGACACACCACTTAACCATCCATAGACCACTGTCGTCGATATGTACAATCTGTCAATTGTCATGTCATATCTCATCTGTGGCCTACACCGAATGTCAAAATATTTAGAGACGAACCAAGTGTTAATAAATATTTGAAACAAATTCGAAAATAAGACTCACAAGCCGTTTATTGTCTACAGACGCTCTCCCCGCCCAAATGTCCGTTGTCCAAGATGGAGGAATTAAATCAAGTATAAAAACACGAAACATCACAAATCACACTAGGATTTTGTAGTCATCTTAAAGCAAATTACCTTACTATTTTAAAGTCGTTAATGGATCTTGAATCTCAAGTATAATTGATTTCATACGTGGGAGAAAGCGCGAGAAGAGAATCTCTTAAAGTATAACCAGGAAGACCAAAAGCATCATGACACTCTCTTAAACTGACATAATTATGCACAAACCATAAAACTCATTTGTTCTGGTTGATGGCCTGAAGGAAATGCGTGCAATAACCACATAACATAATGGCGAGAATTATGAGTAGTTTTACTTACGAGTGTGCGCAGTTACTATAGTGCTGGGATAATGTGACATTTTTCGGCTATTAAAGGTCGAAAATTGTTTGATTGTATGACTGTTTTGATTTTGACTTAGCTCTAATCAAGTCAAGCGATATTGTAAAAGGATTGTGTCATTGAATACTGAACAAGAAGTGGAAACGCAGTTAGTTAAAAATGACTTTTTTTATTTAACTAAATAATTTAAGATAACTTTTTTTATTTACGTTTAAAGTGTAGTGTTTATGTAAACTTGCCTCGTTTGTGGTCGTCTTGGTCAAATCTTGCAAGTTCATTTTGGCTTACTTCCAGTGGTCAGATTAACTTGAAATTCGGTATACATACTCGTAGTTATGTAAAATAATTTGCATGACAATGAAAGTACAGTCAACAAAAAGTACATTAAGTAAAAAAACTTCTAAGTACTGAAATTATTTTGTTTTTAACACACTTACAATTGCCTTTACTTGTATCTATGTAGCCAGGTATGTATAATGGTATACCTGCCCAACTGTTCCATCAAACGTAGTTCTACGTTCAGCTGTTATTGCGTGATTGGGTATCAAACTTCAAAACATATATCTTCACAAACTTTCTCATTTATAATATCCCACTAATATTATAATCGCAAAAGTTTGTAAGTCTGTTCGATTGTTTGTTTGTTACTTCATCACGTCTAAACCGTTGAACCGATTTAGATGAAATTCGGTATACCTACAGATAGTTTAAGTCCCGGAGGACATAGGATAGTTATTATCCTGCAAAATTGGAAAGCTTCCGCGGGATAGTGAAAAACAAATTCTACGCGGATGGAGTCGCGGTGCGCGGCTAGTTGGTAAATTTTTTTCAAAAAATGGAACCGACTTCAAAAACCTCGAAAATAATTTTCTACTAGTTTGAAGTCGGTGTCTCAGCACGAGCCAGCAGGAGTGGAACTATAGCCGTCTGCCTCACCTACATACTATATATTGGACTGCAATCACTCCTGCTGGCTCGTGCTGAGGCACCGACTTCAAACTAGTAGAAAATTATTTTCAAGGTTTTTGAGATCAGTTTCATTTTCGGTAAAAAATTTTTTTTTCAGTTTTTAGTGATTTGTATCAAAAGTGCATCTCACAACGATTCCATTGAGCTCAAACACAGCATAGTTATATAGTTTTATATCAGAGTACCGGCCTACGGTCTTTTTTATCAGGGTCCAGTTCACCACAAATTATACTTTCTGAATGTAATTACATAACTTGATGTTAAAAATGCCAAAGTCGCTATAGGTGTGCTTTAAAAATTCGAGGGTTGCCCTCGATTTCCCTAAGATCCCTTCATCAGATCCAGACTTGATGTCAATGGGACCACCTCGGAAGTATGTCCTTTAGAATTAAAAATGAAATTTGAAATTCGGCCCACAATTGGGGAAGTTATCGCGTAACAAACATAAAAAAACATACACTCGAATTGAGAACCTCCTCCTTTTTTGAAGTCCGTTAATAAAAATAGGATAGGTTTCGTCCTAATGTCACAGAAGGCCGAACTTAATTCGGCCTTTACTTTAGTCCAACTATAATCAAACATCTCTTACGAGTATCATAATTCATGTCCTCCGTAATATTTCCTTTGTTGTTCTTGTGCCGTTAATGTTATTAATATTTGGTGTTAGGATAATATATAAATAACTACCACTGATGAGTGTAGGTTGATAAAGTGGGAATCCAGAACTTTATGCCCGGTACCGGTGCCACTGAACTCAGTTCGCGAGGTGACTATACTTCGTTTTTTTTTTATTATATTTAGAAAGTAGGTAAGCGATCTTGACGTGTATTGTTAACCCCCGACGTTGAAAGCACGTTTACTAGCGATGGTTATTAGACATGTTTAATTAAAATCGGTTAAGCGGTTTTTGAGATATAGAACTTTGAAGTGACAATGTCGGGGGTTTTCCAACTTTTTTTTGGTTATTATTAAAAACACTTTTGAAATTTTAACGCGAACGCGATTGAGACGTATTTAGTATTGTGTAACCGAAAACTAGCGGAACGTTTGCGATGGTCGTGTTTCCATACAAATTGAGATTTTAACGCGAACGCGATCGAGACGTATTTTGTAACCGAAAACTTGCACTAAGGGCACAGTACCCGTAACTTTTTCATAAATAGTTTCTTGTCCGTTTTTATCCGACTGCCCGAAGGAGGGTTATGTTTTTCGAGCGTATGTATGTATGTATGTAAGTAAGTATGTATGTATGTATGTCAGTATGTATGTATGTATGTACGTATGTATGTATTTATGTATGTGGGTATGTATGTCCATTTCTTTGGTCCTCGCTGCAGCCTAAACGGCTGGACGGATTGTATGAGGTATCATTGGATTCGTTATAACTGTCGGAGTGACATAGGGTAAGTATATAATATTTCAATATGGCGTTTGCAAACAAAAATTTTTTGAAGGAATAAAAAAAAAATTGTATTGTAACAATAATGGGAATCAAATGAAAGTTAATAATTAGCCCATTCTAAATATATATGGGTTATAATATTTTTAATGTACTATTTTCACAGAAATATCAAAAAAGTATAAAATAAAAAACATTAAATTTAAAAAATCAAAAACCCGACTGCCTTAAAAACTAAAAGGAAGAAAATAAATCTAGTGGTCTAGAACTCTGTCAAGAAGCTCATTTAAGGTTCAACAGTCGGGACCCATTCAAATCGTAACCAGCTCAAAAAATCTTGGTAATGAGTCCCGACTGTTGAACCTTAAATGAGCTTCTTGACAGAGTTCTAGACCACTAGATTTATTTTTTTCCGTTTAGTTTTTAAGGCAGTCGGGTATTTTAATTTTTTAATTTAATGTTTTTTTTAACGATTCTTCTTTTAAGCCGCTGCACTCTTGTGAGTGTGATCGTGGTCGACAGCTGAGGACCGTCCAGTAGTGAACCTTTATGACAGCTTTATTGGGAAAATAGTGTGGTTTCCCTTTGCCATCCACACCATTTGTACATTACAAAAAAAGCACTCTCATATCAAGTCCCATAATCGTCTTTTACGACATCCATGGGAAAAGATGAGTTCAGTGAGCATCAGAATGACGGACCAAAATGGCAGATCAATGTTAGAGTATCATCAGCATTCTACTACCTATTCGCTAAAAAATATATATATTTAACAAAGTGAGCAGTCATTTTGATGCCAGGATGACTGCCCATTTTATCAAATATATATTTTTTTAACTTAAGTAGCAAATATGTCAACATAGTTATTAAATAGTAGCTAATACATAATCATGCTGAGTTGGGACCATTTCGTGACAAAATTTATTTCCTTTTTTTCTTTTTCTTTTATTTGTAAAAATGTCACGAATAAATGTTTTTCTTTCTTTCTTTCTTTCTTTCTTAATAGGTAGTAAATGCTGATGGTCTACTCTAACATTGATCTGCCATTTTTGTCAGTCATTCTGATGCTCACTGAGTTCAGCCCATTCTAAAACTAGGGACGGCACGGCAAAGTAACAAAAATTTAACAATTTCCGCACCGTTTCAACAAACACCTTATCAATTTACACATTTACAATTACATAATCGGTTTTAAATTTACACAAATCTCGGCTGAAAACGACATTATCTGTAATTGTGGTTAAACTGAACCAACGGTTTTTAATTAATTATTAATTACATTCATCACGGTATAAACCGCTAAAGGATTATTAAATTCATCATCATCATCATGTCAGCCATAGGACGTCGACTGTTGGACATAGGCCTCCCCCATAGACCTCCAGTTGCCTTGGTTGGAAGCGGCTTGCATCCACCGTGAACCCGCGACTTTAAACAAGTCATCCGCTCGAGAACCTTTCGGCCCCAACGACCATCTGCTCTCCGTGCCTGCCCATTGCCACTTCAACGAGCTAATTCACTTGGCTATGTCGATAACCCTTGTTCTTCTACGTATCTCCTCATTTCTGATTCGATCCCATAGTGAAACCCCAATCATAGGTCTCTTCATAGCTTGCTGAGCATTATTAAATTATTTTACTATTATTATTACATGTGTATGTTACACTCGTACCAGTTATTCAAATTCAAAAAATGAGTCACTATTAGTAATTTTAAGTTTAAACTTAGTACATATTTAATTAATTTGCAAAAAGCGCTCTCCGCAGGTGGGAAGGCTACTTATTCATATCTCTAACACGAGTACCTTCTTTGACTTTTTTTGACTTTTGAATATTACAGTACTTAACACAATGTACATTGTTATTTGGAATTTCTACATATTTAATCACAGATTATAAGCTATTGTTGTTCTTCGTAAACTATAAATTTATTATAACCTATTTATTGTACACTTTTCCGACACAAACTTATTTGTGCTGATTCCGGTCCAACACATTAGGTGCAAAGATATGAAGGTGTAGTAGTGAAGTAGGCAATATATACTTACTGCAGCATAATGCTGAGTCAATTCCTTTTCGACATCATCAAATGTTTTGATTTTGTCTAAATTATGTATTATTTTAAGTTTGATGTCGAAATAAAGTTATGTCTATGTCTATGTCTATGTCATTATTGGGCTCCACAGGAAACTAGCGTTACTGCACATAATGTGTGGCAACACATGCTGAGTGTAGAGGCCCTTTTTAGTATCCTGTCATGTCACAATATAACTTAGTTTTAGTGCTAGTTTTAGTCTTATTAATATAAGGTGGTGGTAGTTATGGAACCAAAATAAGTCTCTCTCTCTCTTTCTTTCTTATCGTTTGGATAAGCTCGAAGTTGTTTACCACTATGTTTACCTTGGGCATATAGTCCCACTTAGACGATATCCGGCAACAAGCTGGCGTAAACTGTATGCGAGTGGCTGTAGATAGGCAAGACTGGAAAAGTAGAGAGGAGGCCTATGTTCGAAAACCGGCGCTATAAGGGCTGTTATAGATGATCTCAGGTGGTAGGACCTTGTGCAAGGTCCGCCCGGATTGCTACCACAAACAATTTATTTAAATTATGATTGTTTTTTTTTGAGTCTTTTTGTATTTTTTATTTCAACTCCAAATTTGTTACTTTTACGAGTATCCCGTGAAACCATATCGAAAATACAAACTGAGACATGGATGCACAGAAAAACCGACGAAATTAAAACGGGAATATGTACGATACAAGCATCTATTCATAATTCATTCCAGGCGTCAGATACTATTCAATATCATTCATTCTCTTTATAGTATTCACATAATGCTAGTACAATATTGTACTATTTGTCAATTAATAACATATACCTTCAGCTAGTTTACATTTGTATCCTATGGTATCATTCAGGTTATAAATACATTTGTAATCATATCCAGTTAGCAGTGTTTCTATCAAGTATCAAATTATCAGATCAACGTTGTTGTACGTATCCCGTACACAGCCTTAGGTAAAAAAATACCTAAACTTGGAATATTCCGTACAAGATACGAAATCCTTAGAAAAATATTACTTATTTTTCTCGTAATGGCTATGCACGGAACCCTATTTCGGGCATGTCTGACACGCTCTTGGCCGGTTTTTTCGTTAATGGTTTCTGTCCAATGGGAACATTTTGCCAGCGTCAAGGTTTAGAGTTACAATTATGATCTTTTTTAAACAAAGTACGGCGCTCGCTGAGCTGTCAAATGATCAAATGATCAGTAGGGTTAGTTTGGAATACCTAAAGTGCAGTATTTTGATCATTAGCAGAGCTGACAAGAATAAAATTACCGAAAGTAATGTCACTTCAAATCATTATGTCATGGTGTGAGTATGATAATTTTATTTTTTGTAAGCAACTGTTACTTTTTAGGATTGTATTTTATTTGCACGGTTATTAATAGGTACGATATCTATGTGATATTTCAGTTTAAAAGTTTAAAATATCCGAAGTTTGACCTCAAAAGAAGACAAACATCGGTAGCTTGCAGCTCTCTTCTTTTTATTAATTTTCTGAGTTTGATTGATTTTGCAAATAAAATAATCAAAGGCAATAATTGACATTTAATAACTGTTCCTCAAACTTCAAGTTGTCAAACAAATAGACAAATGAACAACAAAAACAATCTAAAATCAATGAAGCTGAAAACAATTTCAAGTATTTCCAATAAAGCGCTTCCTAATGATGTGACTCGTGATTCAAAGTATTCCTGTTAGGAAACAATATGAAATTCGCGTCGGGCTCATCCCAAATACTTTGGCAAAACAAAAACGGAAAGGGACAGACCAGGATGGCGGTCGATAGGCACATAGTTTCACGTCATAATATTCCTTCATAACCCCCTGATTTGACCCCACGTCCCTTCGGAAGGGTATTAATATCTCCAGATTTATTTCTCTGCCCACAATCTTCTGACCGAACATAAATCACATGGTAGCCAAGGATAAAAGGATCTTCTTGGAATGAGTAAAAATACTTGCGTGTAGTAAGTAACAGGTATTTATTCACTCTGATTTTGCTCTTGGTTCCGCAGTTTTTCTGTATCTTTTAAATTCAAATAATTTATTCAGTTAATAGGCCGCAATGGGTACATTTACACGTCATTTTTTAAACTACCAGCGCTTTCGGAAAGACCATAATTTCCAAGACGAATGCGCCGCAAGAAACTTGGCAGAAAGTCATTTTTCCAAAATAAAATAACACAAATGAATGAATTACCTGAATTAGTATTAAGCGACGCAGCGACTAATAAATCGTGTTCGGTTTTAGTTCGCTTCCTAAACTACTCTTAATTTTGAAATTTTATTTTATTTTGCAGGTGGTAGGACCTTGTGCAAGGTCCGCCCGGATTGCTACCACCATCTTGCTCGCTAATCCTGCCGTGAAGCAGTAGTGCTTGCACTGTTGTGTTTCGGCGTGGAGAGTAAGACAGCCGGTGAAATTACTGGCACGTAAGGTATCCATCTTAGGTCTCTAGGTTGGCAACGCTAAAATTAAGTAATATTTTTCTAAGGATTTCGTATTTTATACGGAATCTTCCAAGTTTAGGTATATTTTTACCTTAGGCTTCTATTTACTCTTAAACTACTAATAATTCTCAAGCAAACTTAGCCGTTACAGTTTTCCTTGAAAGTTTGATATAAGTACTTAATAACATCCTGATTTTTTTCAAAATTTTCCACCCACCGGTTTAGATTCCATAGGGGGGGGGGCGCTCGATTTTAAATGAAATTTGCATATTAAAGTTGAATATTTCGCAAACAAATTACTGAATCGAAAACTCGTCTCAGCAAACCTCTAATGGTTTTAAAAGACCTATCCAACAATACCCCACACTATAGGGTCTATAGGAGGTACCCTAAAAAAAATTTTTTTGATTTTTTTATTGTACCATTTTGTCAGCATTGTTTACATATATATACGTGAAAAATTACAGCTTTCTAGCATTGATAGTCCCAAAGCAAAACCGCGGACGGACAGACAGACAGACATGGCGTAACTATTAGGGTTCAATTTTTGCCATTTTGGCTTCGGAACTTTGTATACAGAGATATAATAATTGCATCCAATCCTATGATTAAAGATGGTCCAAGATTTGGGTATTCTTTAAAAGTTTTCCTGCGACTTGCCTATCACTAGATTCCAAAAAGAGTTAAGCTTAAGTTTCTATCCATCATTCCGTCTAAAATACATACGCAATAGAAATTCTGCGTGATGATGATTTCTATTCTATTCTATTCTATTTTTAATTAGTTTAACAGGTGGAACAATTTGTTGGTACTACGAGGAATAAGGAAACATGTCAAACCATTTCATTTTCACGCATAACGACATCATTATGAACCAGTACTATAACAAAGTGAAAATACCAGGTATAAATACGGAGTAATTAACTCGCAGCACTATAAGCCACGACTTTCCTCGCTCTGAGGACATCACGTGTAAATGTGAATTATAGTCCTTGTTATCTGATACGTTTCGGATTGGCTCTACTCGATGAACTGAAAGAAAATGGCCGTTCAGTCCCGAAATAAAAAATCTGATTTGTGCGAAAATGAAAGAAAACAAATGGCTTTGTAATTGGTGTTGTTTTGATTTCTATCCGACTTTTGATTTTTCTTTTTGGTTTGATTGAGTCAGTCGATGGTCCGGGTGATTATGACGAAGTCAAAGGTAGCCAAATTGAAATAATTATGTAATTAAATAAAAGGGAACACAATAATATCCAAAATAAATACTGCATTTACGGGCAAAATAATAAGACCGTTAAGAAGTCCAACCAAAACATTTTTTTATTATTATTGCAAAAAGCATAAATTTGCTAGTAAACAATTTTTATTATCCTTAATAGTAACAAACAGCAAAAACAATATAAGTCAATATAGCTAAAAAAAACCCTGAGATAAACCTCCATGGTAAGTCGCCACACCACTTTAATGAGGAGGTATGGTGAACCAAAAAGGATTAATTTTAAGATAATTTTGTAGATAAAATTGACTAAGGCATATGACAGCGACGCGGATAAACTTAAGAGGGCTTAACGGAAAGGACGTTGGTACTCGTCAATGGCTTCTAAATGAATGATGTAAAGAACAAAGGCAAAATGAAAAGCGCTTGAAACGAGGAGCATGCATGAAACAGGATGGAAACTTAAGAGAAGGAGACAAAAGAGGTATCTCAATTTTACAAGTAACGTAATGTTCTGGATTCAATTGTTTTGACGTTGATTTCCTGATGTAAATAATTATTAGTTGACTAGCTGTGAGCTGTTTTTGCTGACTGTACCTACTTGCATTGCCATCCAACCTATACAATGTAAAGATCCGACCTCTGTAAATAGATCAAAATGAACTTGCAAGATTTGCCCCAAACAAAAGAACAACAATAACAACTTAGAGGGCAAGTTAAATAAAAGTTTGTAAATAAGTGATTTTTCCGTTACTATTTATATTTGAACTTTCATTTGAAGAAAAAACGATCAATACGAACACAACCGAAACATCAAAAAAATTAAAATGTAAATTAAAAACAATTATAAAAATTGTTCTTTTGATGATACCGACCTTACACTCAATTTTCTTCCTGTCTAATAAAGACAAACCTGTAGACTTTAACCTGTTTTTTCTTTCAGATTTTCCCTTATACCCTATATCCACTATATAAAGTTTTTGTAATATAAAATTTCTATGTGTGCCGTAACAGAGCCGACGACAGGTACGCATTATCTTTTCGAGGCGCACTCAGAGTGCTGGATATTAGCGGGGATTATAGGAGTAGAGGTAAAAATAACAGTAGATAAATAAGATTTTTTACACTAAACTTCAAGCTGCGTTTCCACCAAAGATTGTAATCGGCTAGCCGGTCGGAGAAATAAAAAGGCGTGTGGTTACAAAATAAATTATAATACAAAAGGAATAGTACATTGTATCTTAAGGGCGGTAAATAAGGAATTACGAACGAGAGTCTATTAGAAGCCCGAAGTCACCGAAGGCACTTGAGGTATCCCATCTTAGGCCTCTAGGTTGGTAACGCATCTGCAATACCCCTGGTGTTGCAGATGTTTATGGGCCGTGGTAATCTTTTATCATCAGGAGACCCACTTGCTCGTTTGCCATCCTGTCGAATAAAAAAAATCTCTGGTGGGGAACGGCGCAAAGCTTGTTTGGTTGTTGAAAATTGGTTTTATCATATATTTACTTTATGAATAAATGCAATGTAAGGCTATTCAGAACAAGAGGGCTTCGGCCATAGTTCCCACGCGGGCCCAGTGCGGATTGGGAACTTCACACGCACCATTGAATTGCTTCGCAGGTTTGTGCAGGTTCCTCACGATGTTTTCCTTCACCGCAAAGCTCGTGGTAAACTTCAAATGTAATTCCGCACATGAATTTCGAAAAACACAGTGTCCGTTCACTTTGACCTTAAAGATGTCCAGATTATAGCGTTCCGGAAAAACTGACCTCGGCAGCAAGTTCACCAAGGCCACACACGTTTCCGATCCACTTTCAAATATTCACAAAAGAAACCAACGAAAGAAATGTACGCAGGAATATTGAAACCTACGATCACTCGCTTATTTCCTTAGTGCTAACTTATTCCCCCGTTGTGCCTACTGTTTGCAAATCCATTACGCACTAGGCACGCCAAAGTGCCACTGTCAGCCAGCCCCGGTCTCAAATTTGAAGTGAATCGGTTTGACGGCTTGCTTATGGCGCGAAGATGACATTTGCGACACAATGCTGGGAACAATGTGTAGCAGGATTATTTGGCAAAAAACTTTTTTTTATATAATAACTAGGTTGTAATTCGGTTATCGCTCGCTGTTCCCTCGGAAACTGTGCATTTTTCCGGGATAAAAAGTAGCCTATGTCACTCTCTGGCCCATAAACTATCTCTATGCCAAAAATCACGCCGATCCGTCGCTCCGTTTCGACGTGAAGGACCGACAAACATACAAACACACACACTTTCGCATTTACAATATTAGCATGGATAAGGCAGGAACTAACAGTCAGGCGGATCACCCTTGATGGAGAGAATTCAGTAACGTCCACAGACAACAATATGAGGAAGTGTAATGCCGAACCGGTGTAACAAGAGTTGTCATCTTGTCCTATTATAGTCTAAATGCAAGGTACAAACGTCCTCTCAGAATTAGAGAGCGTTAATGCGGACTGGGAACTTCAGACCCATCATAATTTTATTCTTAGGAGTTGTCACTTGAAAATGTACTCTGTGACTAGTTATTAACATCGTTGGTGGTGGTGGCTGGTAGATAAATACCTGTAGCTATCAAAAGTAAGCGTCTAAACTAATGAAATGTTAACTACGCTAGCGACAAAACTCGTCTGCTAAATAAATACAAATCATGTTAATATGCCTGTGTATAATTTAGCAGGTAAATTTAATCAAAAAAATTGTAAAATATAATGATTTAAACAAAATACATATTACTTTTCTAGACTCACTTATATCAAAATATACTGGTATTAAACTATATTTAAACAAGAAATGTTATCAAGAATTATTATTTGTTAGTATTTTTTCTTTTTGTTTATCAATGAAACTCCGTGGCTCTTATTTTTAGTTAGTATAGATTGACATGTGTTTTCTCACCCGTAGCAAGAAAGAACTATTTCACCCCCCTAGCAGGATGTGGAAACACGCATAGCGAGTTCCACCGAAGGGTGTAATTTCCTCCAATTCCCACATCTTGGCTTACTGCCCAAAGTTTCAGTGCGATAATTCACACCGTTACTTCGTTCTGGGTTATAGCGTGAAATAGATAACGGTCTTAAATGTGATTACATTTTTCTTGTGCAAAAATCTTTTTACTTACCTAACAATTTATACATAATATTGAAAACTTTTATTCAACTTACCCTGTTGCTGTGTTGTTGTTGAATCAAATCTTAAAAGTTCCTTTTTATCCATTTCCAGTGGTCGGATCGGATGGCTTGAGAAATTTGGCATACTTATGTAAGTCCGTTAATAATTCATTAGTCTGGTAGTGAAATTCTGGTGGTCCGGTCGAGATCGTCTCCGTAGGACGGAACTCCTCAACGATTAACGGTATCGACTTGAAATTTGGTACAGAAATGTAGTTTGAATGACAATGAAAGTACAATCAACAAAAATAACAGTCAGCAACAAATAATGTAAAAATGTATTTTTTAACAAAAGCATTTTCTGTGTAATTTTTTTAATTACAATATTATTTGTCTTGGTACTGTGGTAATTTGTACTTGATTTCATTGAATACATACTTTATCACTTGAAGGATCTATTCTTGAGGAAAATTCAAGCTATAAAATCGATGGCAGCTATCAGTTTTGATACTTGCAAACAGGTTGGCAGCGATTTTATTGCTTGCATTTCATCATTGTTGGCTTACAGTAAGATTATAACCAGGGATCGTAAAATGAGACTAAAATCGGTAATCGGTCGGGAAACGGTGGTTGTAATAGCCTCAATTGATAAAGATATTTTGACTTTGAAATGACGTATGACATTATGACAACCCTATCACTTCAATGAATCGCTCGCATTTTACGAACCCTGTTTATAACGCAGTATCACCGAATTACCAAGTATGTATGTATGTATGTATGTATGTATGTATGTAAACTCTTTATTGTACAAAAGAAAATAAACAAAACACAATTGACAAACTTTGAGATACTTGTACAAAGGCCAAGTACACCGCTAAGTCAAGGTTTGCACTCATAATTTTCTATATGAAATACTACATTTTAGTCTTTATATCTAGCTGACACTGTGTCATCCCCCGCACTATTCGAAGATTACGTTTTTCTGAAACAACGGCCCGGAGGTCTACAAAAGAATTTTCCGAAGGAGTCAACCAAAGAGATTTTTTTCCCATTTTCTAGTCATTCCTCGTGTTTTGTTTCATTTTAAATGAATGCTCTTGGCTTGATGTTATTGAATGCCTACTTCTGCTCGGATCAGCGTAATGCTTTTTTTTAAGCGTTGTTCTTTGTACATTTGGAGTTAGTAATGGAAAAGTGTCTTGGGAATGTTACACGGTGTTATTGGCAT
>NC_133487.1:3675030-3726187 GCF_025370935.1 Choristoneura fumiferana | reverse complement strand
AACCTTGTTTTTATACAGATAAGATTCAAAATATTCCAATCAAGACGTTAAAATACTTTGAAAGTATTTTATTTCACGTATAAGTAGAATCTGAACCTTATGTGTATGAATATAAGATATAATTTTCGAGTTCGACGTAGTAGTACTTACTTTGAAGGGACAGTATACTTTAATGGAAAAATACTTTCAAGTCTTGCAAGTATATCGGGTCGGTACCTTGTTGGTATACTTGCAAGGAAATACCTGGTATCAAAACCTGGTAACGTAAATACGCACCATCTCTATCTCCAACTTTATGTACTCCATGGTACAAGCTCGTTCGTGACTAATATTCGTAACAACATTTGATATCTAGCATCTGTAGTAGATAAATTTATTGTGTTTGGTTGGTTTGGCAGCTAATCTGTTATTAATTAACTGTAATGACTGTCAACGCGCTCGATTGAATTGACAACATGAAGCACTTACGACGGAAGCTGCCTTCAACTTGTCTTTATAATAAAGTAGCTGTTGCTCGGAATTGTGCATGCGAAGAATTCATTTATAGCTAGCCCGCAGACTGGAACTATGCAAATTTTCAAGATAAAATATCCTTTGCACTTTTCAGGATCTCAAACTAGCTCCATACCAGATTGTAGTTATTATAATAATTGGTTAAGAATTTATAACGCGAAAGCACGCAAATGTACTCATTTTCGAATTTACAGAATTAGGTAGAATTAGACATTTTTTTTCGACAAAGAGATTGTCAGTAAACTTCGTGGTATTTTCTCGTTTGTTTTTAAGTAAGTAATGCTAGTAATAACTTATGAGTTTAATGAGCTGTTTCACTATCCATTGATTAGTGTTAACTGACGGTTAGATGTCAAAGTCAAAGTCAAAGTCAAAGTCAAAGTCAAAGTCAAAGTCAAAATATCTTTATTCAATTTAGGCTATAACAAGCACTTATTGTTTAAGTTCGATAGAATCTTAAATGTAGTTATATCAAATGAAACTGTAATAATTATACTGAAATACTATATTGAAGATAGAAATATACAGAATAAGTGACTTAAATAACAATGTGTTACTATGACGTCGAAATTAGAAAATTAAAAGTAAAATATTGTCTTTGACATATTCCGGGGCCCAAATGTAAAACCCCATTCACATTTAACTTAACTATAGCCAACTACACCTTTACTAAATTAAACATAATGTATATAAAACCGCATGAAGCTAGTGGGAACATACATAACAAACTAAAAAAACCTTATTCTATTGGTAAAATAACAATTTTAGATACTGCACGAGAATGCAGTTTGCCATCGGAAGTCTGCACCTCAACTACCCTCACAATATCGTCATTGCCGCTATGGATTTTTACTATTCTACCCATGGGCCAGTGAAGAGGAGGGGTGTTAGAATTAACTAAGAGTACTAATAAACCTTCCTTGAGATTGGGCAATATTTTTTGCCATTTGGTACGTTGATTAAGCGATGAAAGATAGTCTCTAGACCACGCTTTCCAGAAATGTTGCCTAGTTTGCTCACAATATCTCCAAAGACGTAGTCTATTAGCTGGGATTTCAGTCAAATCAGATTGAGGAATTGAAGTCAAAGGACAGCCTATAAGAAAATGTCCTGGAGTTAGACACGAAAAGTTCGTAATATCTTGATTAGAAATTGAAAGCAATGGGCGTGAATTTAAAATACCTTCTATTTCAATCATTATGCTATTGAATTGCTCATAAGTCAAAATTTTTGCTGTCGTCATTCTTTTTAGATGAAATTTAGCTGATTTGACAGCTGCTTCCCAGAGGCCACCATGGTTGGGACTGTATGCTGGTATAAAATGAAAATTTATTTGTCTTTGAATCATAAAGTTGTGGACGAGATTTTGAAAATCTTTGCTATTATGTAATTTATAAAGTTCTTTGAATTGATTATTAGCACCTTTAAACGTTGACGCATTATCGCAATAAATATGAGATGGTATTCCTCTACGAGATATGAATCTTTTGAATGCAGCTATAAATGATTCAGTAGACAAATCTGATACAACCTCTATATGGATAGCTTTAGTAATAAAGCAAACAAATATTGCAACATATCCTTTAGTAACAACGCTATTCCGTTTAGAAGATTGCTTGATATCGAAAGGACCACAATAGTCAATGCCAGTCCTTTCAAATGGACGCGCAGGATTAACACGATCACTAGGCAAAGAACCCATAAGTTGTTTTGAGGTTTCAGCCTTATGCCTACAACAAACAACACATTTGTGTATCACAGTTTTGATCTCTCTGACAGCATTTATAATATAATATTTTTGCTGTAAGTTACTTAAGACCATTTTTAAACCAGCATGCATTAAAGCCAAATGTTCTTGTTTAATGACAAGTGTAGTTATATGGCAATGCTTTGGTAAAATAATTGGAAATTTCTTAGAAAAAGTTATATCAGCGTTGCTTAATCTGCCACCCACACGAAGGATACCAATGGAATCAATAAATGGATGAAGAGATTTTAAGCAAGATTTCAAAGTATTGTTTTTTTTATTAATTTTAAGTCTTCTGAAAAATAATGGAACTGGATACCCTTTACTATAGCATTAAATGCTGTCTTAAACTCTTTTAAAGAAATTTCTCCCTTTTCAATTACATTTCCTTTGCTTCTATTTATAAAACGTAACATATAGGACATGACCCGTATAGTCTTAAAAAGACAGGAATAGTTTTCAAAAATGGAACAGATAGACTCATTATTCGTAGTTGTATGACACAAATTCTGAAGAGAAACATTGCAGACCGGCAAAGGTATTTCCACCTCAGACAAATAAAAATTATAGTCCGAACATTCGAATAAATAATCAGGTCCATGCTCCCATAGTGTGTTATTTACAATTTCGAGAGGATCGGCCCCCCTTGAAATTATATCAGCAGGATTTAAAGTACTAGGTGTGAAGTGCCACTGCATGGTTTTTGTTAAAGTATTAATAGCTTGAACACGATTGCCTATATAAGCAGGGACCTTTACAGGTGATGTTGCCATCCAGGCAAGTACAATTTTTGAGTCGCAAAAAAGATGCACATTATGAATATCAATGATAGCTGACACGTGTGAAACCAGCTTAGCTAAAATAAGCGCGCCATTTAATTCCAACTTAGGAATTGTCAGTTTTGAATCAATTCCAGCCAGTCTAGACTTGGAACAAAGCAGGTGAACGTGATAACGACCTTCAACCTTAACTTTTATGTAAATACAGCAGCCGTAGCCTGTAACGGATGCATCACAATACCCAATAAGCTGAATGTCCTCAGCTTCCGCTAATTGAACATATCGTGGTATTCTTATCATTGGCATATTTATTAAATTTGTATAAAATTCTTTCCAGATTTCAGCTAATGTCTCAGGTAAAGGTAAATCCCAATCTAAATTTTGTTTCCAAATCTCCTGCAGTATAATCTTTGCTTTCATAGTGACAGGACCTGCGAAACCCATAGGATCAAATAATCTGCTAATAGAACTTAAGACATTCCGTTTTGTGGCAAGTTGATTAGGGGTGGTTATTCCTCGACCGCTCAACTGGAATACATCATCTCGTGCATCATATGATAATCCCAAAATCTTAACCAACAATTTATCCTGATCTAAATCCTTGCAGCTGAATCCTAGACTTTCCTGAGGGATATCTTTGAGCAATTGTGAACAATTTGAAACCCATTTATGAAGTTTAAAATTTGCATGTTTCATGATGGAATTAAGCTCATTTTTTAGCTGAATAACTCCTTGAAGAGTATTACTACCTGCCTGAATATCATCAACATAAGAAGTGTTTATAATGGCTGCACTTGCTAGTGGGTATTCTTTTTCATATTTTTGTGCTAAGTCAATAAGACATCTGGTGGCGAGAAACGACGAACTAGTTAAACCATACGTCACGGTTTGTAATTGCAAGACCTTCATTATTCCATCTTCACGCCATAAAATATTTTGAAGACATCTATGATCAGGATGAATTCGAATCATTCTATACATGTGACGAATGTCGCATTGGATAGTGTACTTATAAGTACGAAATAAAAGCAATATCTCAAAAAGAGACCTTTGAACTACAGGGCCTTTGCACATTAGATCGTTGATACTATACCCATTTTTAGTTTTAGCGCTGCCATCAAAGACGGTCCTAAGCTTGTTCGTTAGCCTATCAGGACGTAATATTGCATGGTGTGGCAAGAAATATAAAGGTTGATCCTTTGGATTACAGGTTTTTGGATCAATTATTTTTGCGTGACCTAGCTCTAGGTACTCGTGAATGAATTTTTTGTACAAATCATGGTAAACTGGATCTTTGCTGAATCGTTTTTCTATACTATATAATCTTTGTAAGGAAATAGCGTACGAATTGGAAGGATTTATATCCTGTAAGTCTACTTTCAATGGGATCTTGACCTCGTATGTATTATTTTCTATTGAAACTGATTCTTTAAATACTTTTTCGCTGTATTCATGTTCTGTAAAAGATTCATGAAATAAATCGGGAACTTTTTCAGCTTCCCAAAATTTGGTTACGCATTGATCAAGATCAGGAGTAAGTGCTGTGTGCATTGTAACAGTGTTGACAGTTGTATAACCGGTAGACGAAATAATATATCCAAGTTGAGTATTTAGCAATATGGGATCCGTAGGTCCACCTTCTATTTTTCCATCCTGTATAATTTTGAAAAATACGTCACTGGCAAGGAGTAGCGATATTTCCCCTGGAATGTGGAAGTCATTATCAGCCAAAGAAATATTCTTTGGAATAATAAAGCTAGATAAATCTATTTGTTTTTGGGGTAATTTGGATGTAATTGTGTCTATTATAGAACAAGTAGTTGTTAATTTAAAATCATTTTGAATCAGAGATTGTAGAGTCACATTAATTCCTTTTTTTGTACTATTTTTGCAATTATTGCCTAATGTGCCTATATTTTTAGGTAAGTCGAATTGCGGCAACCCTAATCGACTCGCCAAAGATTTAGTACAAAAAGACGTTTGACTTCCGCAGTCCAAGAGCGCCCGCACGACAATTTTTCTATTGTTTGCATCGGTTACTACTACTTTTGCGGTAGGTAGTAATATGCACTCACCTGTAGTTTGCATAGTGTGATGATTTTTTACCTGGCTTTCACGTTCACCTTCCTTTGGTCCAGGTGCTGTAGATCCAGTCAGGTCGGGCTTATTCCCCACGTGTATCATTGTATTATGAGCGCTGGAACCGCAAATGAAACACTTAAATTCGTACCTACACGGCAGCGCATGAGAGTTTAAACATACTCTACACATATTGTTATTAGTTATATACATATTCCTTTTTTCTGCGCTTAAAGCAATAAATTGAGGACATTTGTATAATTTATGCTCCTTTGAACACATTGAACATTCATTTTTACTGTAATCATTGTATGAAAAACTTACGTTTGTAGCGAATTTAACACCATTTTCAAACTTGTTATTCATTGGACTAGCTTCTAGAGCAGCAGCACGTTTCTCTAGAAAGCTTAACAATTCATCATTGGTTACGAAGGCTGTAGCAACCCGGTCAGAATGGAACAACCTTGCTGTAAATGAGTCTACTTTTCGTAACAGAATGCACGTCAGCAATGAGTTCCACTCATCAACAGGTTGTTTGTAATTTTTAAGCGATGTAATGTGCTGTCTTACACTGGCTACAAAATTTCTTAATTCCGAGGCGGTGCCTCGTTGTATTGCTGGCAAATCCAGTAAACTTGTGACATGACTATTGACTAATAATGGTGGGTTATTATATCTTTTTTGAAGTAAATCGATAGCGGATGCGTATGACTCACCAATTATTGGCAAACTATCAATAAGTTGCAACGGTTCTCCTTTTAAGAATTTTTTCAAGTAACACAGTCTTTGAATGTTACTTAACCCTAGATTGTTATGGACCACAGCGGTAAACATTTCGTAGAAAGGCTTGTAGCTAGAAATACATTTGCCATCGAAAACAGGTACATCCAGCAGCGGAAGATGTGCTTGATGAGTAACTGGATGCTGACTCCGGGGTCTTGAGCAAGAGATTTTTTCTTTAACTCGATCAGGGCAATTAATTGAAGGTATCTCTCTTCAATTTCTCCTTCGTCGCAGTCGTTTTCGTCGCTTAGAAGCTGTAAGCTTACTGAAATTTCTTGGTATTTTGCGTAAGTTTCCTTTAAATTGTGTTTACGTGCGCCTAGGTCTTCAATTGTGAATATTTTGTCAGTATTCAAATAATTCTCAAGACGTGTTATAGAAGCTTTGCACTGGCCTCTAGCCGCGATCCATCTTTTACGCTCGGCTTCAGACATATTGATAACTGAATAAGCAGTATTATATTCCACTTCAGATTGGGCACTATAATAGTCCGATTCAGAATCACTCACGGAAGTCGAGGATAGACTTATGATGAATTGTCACTATCGAATACAAAGAAAGTGAAAATGGCTGAGCCAACGGGGATTTTTTAAATGTCACGAATAAAATCACTTCATGACACCTGAAATTATGTAAAATGCACTATTGGTTCGTAATGTACGGTTTCGGCACCATGTTTAAGTTCGTTAGAATCTTAAATGTAGTTATATCAAATGAAACTGTAATAATTATACTGAAATACTATATTGAAGATAGAAATATACAGAATAAGTGACTTAAATAACAATGTGTTACTATGACGTAAATTAAAAGTAAAATATTGTCTTTGACACTTATGAATGTCAAAAAAATCTTACCACCGGTTCGGAAAAACCTCTGCTGAGAAGAATCCGGCAAGAAACTCAACCAGGTATATATATATATATATTTTTAAAACAGATTTACAATATTATGATATGTATACATCACAAGTATTTAACACAACTTTATTTTTAACACAGTAGGTTCGCTATTTGAAGGGATCGCTAATGCGGATCGGAATTATTTCCAAATATCCCTGTCCATGATATAATACATTAACTTTATAATACGCCTTTGATATTAATGTCTTCTTGACAATAGATCTGAATTTTGTATCCGTTTCATTATAATATTTTTTGGAATTTTATTATAAAAACGTATGCAATTTCCCAGAAAAGACTTTTGGTTTTAGCCAGTCTGTAAGATGGAACTTTAAGCTTCCCTGTGTTTCTAGTAGCCTTTGGCTTATCGACGTTAGTGGGAAAATCACATATGTTCCTCCTAACATACGTGATTATTTCAAAAACATAAAGCGACGGCAGGGTTAGGATATCTGTTTCCTTAAAAAAAAATGTGATGCCGTCTCCGTCTATTCGAAAAAATCAAATAGAGACGGCATCACATTTAACCGCCAGTTAACACTAATCAATGGATGGTGAAACAGCCCCTAAGACGTGGTCCTTGGTCGTTCGTATTTTGGAGAGCATTGGAGTCATTTAACGTTAACCTAAAGAAAACTTAAGTAGACGAGGAAACGAGGAAGGGCGCACCCCAATCAGATCACAAACGATTTGTTTATTTATTAAAATCCTTTATGAAACGTGCGGAACCCATAGACACCCACTGCCTGTCTGTATTTTGAGTAAAGAGTAAGCAACGGGATCCTTTTGGCTAGGAAAATAGGACCTTTGCCAGACATGGTTTTAGGCAGAGCGGAAAGTTTGTATATCCAACTCCAGTCATCAGAGCTTTGAAGGTAATAATATAATAATGAGAGAATATCATACATTAAACACGACGTTATTGTTTTGGCTTTGGCATTTGATTGTAAGTTCAACAACCCTACACGAATATTATAATGGTATTATGTATTATTATATTATTACGAGCTCGACTCGCACTTGGCCGCGGTTATTGGCACGTTAAGAAAAAAAAGGACTTGATTTGACCCAATGGGAAAGTTAGATAAATAGCTTGTTAAATATAATGTAGGAGCTACGAGAACCTTTCCTTAGATTAATTTTTAGGGGTCCATATTGACTGTCATAAAATTCTTATTCCTATTTTTTATTTTACTACCGATTTGTGTTCATACTAATATCACTTCATATTTTTTTTCTCATAGTTTTTTGTGCATACATTTTTATTACTAATTTCGGAATTCATAACAGTGTTCGTATTTTTTTTACTCATTATGTCATCATTACTAAGAACATATATCTCAACTCATAATGTTGTTTTTCATAAATTATATATTTTTTTATATTATAGAATGATTAGGAGTTTCGATCGTTGGTATGATAAAAAATATGAAAACCAATATTAGTATGAACAAGGTGATTGTGAGTTTCAATAGTTAGTATATTAAAAAAGTTTATTACATTGTTTTTGAGCATCACCAGTGAAGATAATAAAGAGGATCCTGTTTTGTACTACTACGGTTTAGTGAGTATTTATTCAATAATCATTAATTTAACTATCGATAATGTTCTTGTTGTGTGTGGTATAAGAAAAATTGGGCACGTACTTAAATATCGAAAATTTAAATATCGATAGGTAAAACATCGACGACCAAAATATCGAAAATCAGAATGTCGACCGATCATAAGATCGATATTCAAAATGTCGAAAGTATAAATTATCGAACGGTACAATTATCGAACGTTAAAATTTCGAAAATCCTAATATCGACGGATAAAATATCTAAAATTGAAATTTCGAACGATTCTAAGGTCGAAATTCTAAATATCGAATGTCTATAATACTGTAGGGTAGTCGATTACTGATACGAAATTTAACTTTGGCACTCGCCGGCCGCTCCCACGGCACGCTCGCTTCGCTCGCTCGGCTCGTGCTTGATTTGGCCACAGTTGAACCTGACATGCTCCTCCTCGCTACGCTCGTCGTCGCACCTAAACTTTTTAGTTGAATTAATCTGACTTCAGTTTTAACTTCTAGGTACTTGAGTAATCTAACCTAAAAATTAGGTGCAACGACGAGCGCAGCGAGGAGGAGCGTGTTAGGTTCAACCGTGACCAAAACAACGTGCCAGAATCGAGTTCTATGCATTTTTCTTGATATTATGATACTTCGCTATTTCAATTTTCGATATTTTAATATTTGGTTTTTTGACGGCTGATATTTTGTTTTTCGATATTAACATAATATCGATCATTTGGTTGTAGATATTTTGAACTTTCGATATTTTAGCCGTTCGATATTTCGGTTTTAGGAATGCCAGACGTCGGTGTAATCATAGTAGGTATTTAGATCATTCGATATTTTGACCCTCGACGTTTTAACTTTAGATATTTTAAATTTTGATATTCAAATACGTGCCCCTTAAAAAGTTATGTGAAAAAATGCGCACCCAATTTGTAGAGCTTCAATCAACTTTGTAGACTCATGTTCTTTATAAGGAATCTTTGTATTGGTGAAAAGTTCTGAAAAAGAAAAGTTCTGAATAGGTATGTCCTTCATTTTAGGAATTGAACTAAAGTGACACATTGAGGGACACATTTCTATTGTACCTACTGTACCCTCGTCAGAAGTAGGAGGAACTTGTTGTCTAAGAAACTTATTATATATGCTTTTGAGAGACAGTGGAAGTAAAAATCTTTTGAAGAAATATTGTGCTCCAGTAACGTGATATGACATTGCTTTCAATAAAGTTGAAAAAGAAAGTTCTTCCGTTTATTAATAATGTTTATGTTGCTCTAAGTGTGTTAATAAAGCCTTATTCTATTCTATGTAAGTATATAAATAGTAGTACATAATAAACTCGTTAAATCTTCTAAAATATTGGGAGTCGTCACAATTTGTTCTCACTTCTATTTATGACATCACCATATTCACCATGTCCAGAGGTGTGATCATAAAATAAAGATCTAAAATAACCTTACCAACAAAAAGTTGGAAAACCCCCGACTTGGTCACTTGAAAGTTCAATATCTCAAAAACGGCTAAACCGATTTTGATTAAACATCTCTACGAACCATCGCTAGAAAACCTGATTTCAAATAAAAAAACGCATTCAAACCGGTCCACCCGTGCACCAGACAGACACACAGATACACAGACACACATAGCGGTCAAACTTATAACACCCCTCTTTTTGCGTCGGGGGTTAATAACAAGATTTAGTGTCCTCGAATGTACCTGATTCAGTTTCTTCGATAGAATAATCAACCTGTACAGTTACACCTGTACAAAATGTCTCAAAGCACATCCAAAATCCAATCGTGGCTTTTAAATTAGGCACAGTTTAGTCAGTTGTCACTCCCCACGCTAGTTCCTCAGGAAATGGATCGGTCGTGGCTGCCGGCACGGAAATGACTCAATATTTCTTGCTGAGGTGCTTCAGGGACCGTATGCAAATCTTATCCCTATTTGTTTACGTCTTCGGTTTTATCTTTGACTTTTTGTCACGAGATTGCAGCGGATTTTAACTGTATTGAGTTCATTTATTTGGAGCAGTCTTTCTTTTTTGCTAACCGACTTCGAAAAAGAGGTTACACCCCTTTAAATGTTATTATCATACCCAAATAAGCGAAAGATCAATCAATTTATTTCAATGCGAAATTAGTTCTGTCTGTGCATGTGTTTGTCTTTTTTAACGCTTTAATTATATAGACTCAATTCATATTGATGCAATCTTGTAAGGAGGAACTTGTACCGAGGGGCAGGGATGATAATGATGATGATGATGGTCATGATGATGATGATGATGGTGGTGATGGTGATAATGATTATGATGATGATTATGATGGTCATGATGATAATGATGAACTGAACTTCCATTAAATGGCGGATATTTTGAAAATTGATCAGCACAGAGACAGTAAAGCTTAAATACGGAGACCATAAAGCAAGAAGCACGAAGTATTATTTATCAGTCTACCGTTCGTATTAACAAGATTTACGTCGTATTAAGAGCAGTGCTATTAAACCAAATAATGGCTTAAAATTACGATCCATAAAACATTTTGCTCTCTGATTAGTACGTGGTGGCGAAAACGAGGCACGCCTTGAAATAAAATTGGTAGCACTTTTCGTTGCTCCCTATAATATTGTAGCGACTGCTAGCGCCATCTAGTGAGCAATAGAAACTTCAAATCCTGCATCACGCTATTGAAGATTCTCAACTCAGTGACATTTCCCATCTTTTTAACCCCCGACGCAAAAAGAGGGGTGCTATGTGTGTCTGTCTGTGGCACCGTAGCTCTTAAACGGGTGGACCGATTTCAATGCGGGTTTTTTCATTTGAAAGCAGGTTTTCTAGCAATGGTTCTTAGATGTTTCATCGAAATCGGTTCAGCTGTTTTTGAGATATTAAACTTTGAAGTGAGAAAGTCGGGGGTTTCCAACTTTTTGTTAATTAAGTGCAAGTTTCCTAGCTAGCTGGGAACTTAAAGCTACAGGAGCTCTGAGCTGTGGTGGCGTTGAAGCCGTGATGGCCATTGGTTTGATCTATTGCCTCTCAAGTGGAGGGTCGTGGGCCCAGGCTCACACCTTTGAATTTTTCGGAATTTATGTGCGAAATTACACACACACACACACACACAAAAACCTCACGCCTGTATTCCCAAATGGGGTTGGCAGAGCACTCGAAACGTTACCGCTTCGGTGCGAAATTACATTCGAAATTTATCATGAGCGGTGAGGTAAAACATCGTGAGGAAACCTGCACACATCGGCAATTTTTTTTAATGATGATGATGATGAGCGTTGGCGCGCATTCCAACTCGAGTACAACTTGATAAAGAACCACGAATGAATTCAACCCCAAATTTTTCTATTTGGTTCGACGAATCTAACTTCACACTTCAGCCTTTCCAAGTTAATTTATTCAGGGCTCCCGACCGTCCAAATTCCTAAGTCTCTTGTATTAAAATATTATAATTACGAGCAGACTCGCGAACATCCCCGAAGTTAAAACCCGCCTTACGCAAACATGGTTTGCGTTAAAAGTTTGGGATACTGTTTTTGATTTTATCGCATTAGGGCTCTTTTGGAAGTTGTAATTAGATGCTAAACCATATATTCCAATAATAAGGTATCAACAATATTGACGTCATTAATGTAAAGACCTGGGCGACCGAGCTTTGTTCGGGCTGAAACTCGGTAGCAAGCGTTTTCCCAGAGATAAGACCAAGCTAGATCGATTTGTCATCCCCGAAAACCCAACATACCAAATTTCATCGAAATCGTTGGAGCTGTTTCTGAGATCCCCGTAATATATATTATATATATGTATATACAAGAATTGCTCTTTTAAAGGTATTAGATAGATAGATAGAATAGAATGTCTAACATTATCATCTTACAAGTATGTGAGTTTCGAATGAAGCGAGCGACAAGTAAATCGGTTTGAGTTAACATTTGCGCCATGTTTGTGATTGGCTGTTGGATTTTGGTTTCTTTTTTTTCATATTTCGTGTTTAACCCTCATCTCACCTGATAAAAACTGCAGACGAGGCCAAGGGTATATCTCACTGGTTCATTAACAGCCTATTGTAGTAACGCTCTAGTGTAGCCTTAGAGCCCTAAATTGTATCTACCCGGGAATACAGACGATGGAAGCGAATTCCATTCGTTAGCAGTTCGCGTTATGAAAGATAAAACGAACTGTTTCGTGCGGACCAATGGAATACTAACTACATAATTAATTATGTATAACTACTAAGGTGAAGAACTAGAAGTATAAATATAAATAGAAATATTATTTTATATTATTTATTTATTTCACAAATTACATACAACACATAATGAACAAGTATTAAGTAAGTATTAGTATTAAGTAGGTATTTGCGAAATTGCGAAGCGGTCTTGCGCTGTGACCGCTTGGCGACTTCACGGAAGGCGACATAAATTCACAAAATATAAATCAAAAAAGAAAGAAACAAAAAGTAATAAAATTTAGATATCAAAAATAAAAATTTCAAAACCAAATAAAATATTAACAATAATGAAAAAAAACAACACGAAACTAAACAAAAGACACGTGTAAATAAATTATAAACAAAACAAAACAGTAAAGGTGCCGACACACCACTTAACCATCCATAGACCACTGTCGTCGATATGCACAATCTGTCAATTGTCATGTCATATCTCATCTGTGGCCTACACCGAATGTCAAAATATTTAGAGACGAACCAAGTGTTAATAAATATTTGAAACAAATTCGAAAATAAGACTCACAAGCCGTTTATTGTCTACAAGACGCTCTCCCCGCCTAAATGTCCGTTGTCCTAGATGAAGGAATTAAATCAAGTATAAAAATACGAAACATCACAAATCACACTAGGATTTTGTAGTCGTCTTAAAGCAAAGTACCTTACTATTTTAAAGTCGTTAATGGATCTTGAATCTCAAGTATAATTGATTTCATACGTGGGAGAAAACGCGAGCAGAGAATCTCTAAAAGTATAACCAGGAAGACCAAAAGCATCATGACACTCTCTTAAACTGACATAATTATGCACAAACCATAAAACTCATTTGTTCTGGTTGATGGCCTGAAGGAAATGCGTGCAATAACCACATAACATAATGGCGAGAAATTATGAGTAGTTTTACTTACGAGTGTGCCGCAGTTACTATAGTGCTGGGATAATGTGACATTTTTCGGCTATTAAAGGTCGAAAATTGTTTGATTGTATGACTGTTTTGATTTTGACTTAGCTCTAATCAAGTCAAGCGATATTGTAAAAGGATTGTGTCATTGAATACTAAACAAGAAGTGGAAACGCAGTTAGTTAGTTATGAGAATGATTATATTAGGATCACATTGTACAATCAAATTTTAGAGACTCTTTAACTCAAAAAATCTTTTTAATTTAAGATTAGAAACTAAGGTTAATAAGTAATTATGCAATTTTTATTGAAATAAACAGTTTAAAGTTTAATTTTAAGTTTTTTTTTAAGAAATACTTTTTTTATTACTAAATAGTAATTTAAATAACTTGCCTCGTTTGTGGTCGTTCTTGGGTCAAATCTTGCAAGTTCATTTTGGCTTACTTCCAGTGGTCAGATTAACTTGAAATTCGGTATACATACTCGTAGTTATGTAAAATAATTTGCATGACAATGAAAGTACAGTCAACAAAAAGTACATTAAGTAAAAAAACTTCTAAGTACTGAAATTATTTTGTTTTTAACACACTTACAATTGCCTTTACTTGTATCTATGTAGCCAGGTATGTATAATGGTATACCTGCCCAACTGTTCCATCAAACGTAGTTCTACGTTCAGCTGTTATTGCGTGATTGGGTATCAAACTTCAAAACATATATCTTCACAAACTTTCTCATTTATAATATCCCACTAATATTATAATCGCAAAAGTTTGTAAGTCTGTTCGATTGTTTGTTTGTTACTTCATCACGTCTAAACCGTTGAACCGATTTAGATGAAATTCGGTATACCAACAGATAGTTTAAGTCCCGGAGGACATAGGATAGTTATTATCCTGCAAAATTGGAAAGTTCCCGCGGGATAGTGAAAAACAAATTCTACGCGGACGGAGTCGCGGTGCGCGGCTAGTTGGTACAATTTTTTTTTTAACAAAAAATGGAACCGACTTCAAAAACCTCGAAAATAATTTTCTACTAGTTTGAAGTCGGTGTCTCAGCACGAGCCAGCAGGAGTGGAACTATAGCCGTCTACCTCACCTACATACTATATATTGGGCTGCAATCACTCCTGCTGGCTCGTGCTGAGGCACCGACTTCAAACTAGTAGAAAATTATTTTCAAGGTTTTTGAGGTCAGTTTCATTTTCGGTAAAAAATTTTTTTTTTCAGTTTTTAGTGATTTGTATCTAAAGTGCATCTCACAACGATTCCATTGAGCTCAAACACAGCATAGTTATATCGTTTTATATCAGAGTACCGGCCTACGGTCTTTTTTATCAGGGTCCAGTTCACCACAAATGATACTTTCTGAATGTAAATACATAACTTGATGTTAAAAATGCCAAAGTCGCTATAGGTGTGCTTTAAAAATTCGAGGGTTGCCCTCGATTTCTCTAAGATCCCATCATCAGATCCAGACTTGATGTCAATGGGACCACCTCGGAAGTATGTCCTTTAGAAGTAAAAAAGAAATTTGAAATTCGGCCCACAATTGGGGAAGTTATCGCGTAACAAACATAAAAAAACATACACCCGAATTGAGAACCTCCTCCTTTTTTGAAGTCCGTTAATAAAAATAGGATAGGTTTCGTCCTAATGTCACAGAAGGCCGAACTTAATTCGGCCTTTACTTTAGTCCAACTATAATAAATTACATCTCTTACGAGTATCATAATTCATGTCCTCCGTAATATTTCCTTTGTTGTTCTTGTGCCGTTAATGTTATTAATATTTGTTGTTAGGATATATAAATATCTACCACTGATGAGTGTAGGTTGATAAAGTGGGAATCCAGAACTTTATGCCCGGTACCGGTGCCACTGAACTCAGTTCGCGAGGTGACTATAGTTCGTTTTTTTTTTAATATTAGAAAGTAGGTAAGCGATCTTGACGTGTCTTGTTAAACCCCCGACGTTGAAAGCACGTTTACTAGCGATGGTTATTAGACATGTTTAATTAAAATCGGTTAAGCGGTTTTTGAGATATAGAACTTTGAAGTGACAATGTCGGGGGTTTTGCAACTTTTTGTTGGTTATTATTAAAAAACACTTTTGAAATTTTAACGCGAACGCGATTGAGACGTATTTAGTATTGTGTAACCGAAAACTAGCGGAACGTTTGCGATGGTCGTGTTTCCATACAAATTGAGATTTTAACGCGAACGCGATCGGGACGTATATTGTAACCGAAAACTTACACTAAGGGCACAGTACCCGTAACTTTTTCATAAATAGTTTCTTGTCCGTTTTTACCCGACTGCCCGAAGGAGGGTTATGTTTTTCGAGCGTATGTATGTATGTATGTAAGTAAGTATGCATGTATGTATGTAAGTATGTATGTATGTATGTAAGTATGTATGTATTTATGTATGTGGGTATGTATGTCCATTTCTTTGGTCTAAACGGCTGGACGGATTGTAACATATGAGGTATCATTGGATTCGTCATAACTGTTGGAGTGACATAGGGTAAGTATATAATATTTCAATATGGCGTTTGCAAAAAAAAAATTGTGAAGGAATAAAAAAAAAAATTGTATTGTAACAATAATGGGAATCAAATGAAAGCTAATAATTAGCCCATTCTAAATATATATGGGTTATAATATTTTGAATGTACTATTTTCACAAAAATATCAAAAAAGTATAAAATAAAAAACATTAAATTTAAAAAATCAAAAACCCGACTGCCTTAAAAACTAAAAGGAAGAAAATAAATCTAGTGGTCTAGAACTCTGTCAAGAAGCTCATTTAAGGTTCAACAGTCGGGACCCATTCAAATCGTAACCAGCTCAAAAGGTCTTGGTAATGAGTCCCGACTGTTGAACCTTAAATGAGCTTCTTGTCAGAGTTCTAGACCACTAGATTTATTTTTTTCCGTTTAGTTTTTAAGGCAGTCGGATTTTTGATTTTTTAAATTTAATGGTTTTTTTAACGATTCTTCTTTTAAGTCGCTGCACTCTTGTGAGTGTGATCGTGGTCGACAGCTGAGGACCGTCCAGTAGTGAACCTTCATAACAGCTTTATTGGGAAAATAGTGTGGTTTCCCTTTGCCATCCACACCATTTGTACATTACAAAAAAAGCACTCTCATATCAAGTCCCATAATCGTCTTTTACGACATCCATGGGAAAAGATGAGTTCAGTGAGCATCAGAATGACGGACCAAAATGGCAGATCAATGTTAGAGTATCTTCAGCATTCACAACCTATTCGCTACTATTAGTACCTATGTTGACATACTTGCTACCTAAGTTATAAAAAATATATATATTTAACAAAGTGAGCAGTCATTTTGATGCCAGGATGACTGCCCATTTTATCAAATATATATTTTTTTAACTTAAGTAGCAAATATGTCAACATAGTTATTAAATAGTAGCTAATAGGTAGTAAATGCTGATGGTCTACTCTAAATTGATCTGCGATTTTTGTCAGTCTTTCTGATGCTCACTGAGTTCAGCCCATTCTAAAACTAGGGACGGCACGGCAAAGTAACAAAAATTTAACAATTTCCGCACCGTTTCAACAAACACCTCATCAATTTACACATTTACAATTACAAAATCGGTTTTAAATTTACACAAATCTCGGCTGAAAACGACATTATCTGTAATTGTGGTTAAACTGAACCAACGGTTTTTAATTAATTATTAATTACATTCATCACGGTATAAACCGCTAAAGGATTATTAAATTCATCATCATCATCATGTCAGCCATAGGACGTCCACTGTTGGACATAGACCTCCCCCATAGACCTCCAGTTGCCTTGGTTGGAAGCGGCTTGCATCCACCGTGAACCCGCGACTTTAAACAAGTCATCCGCTCGAGAACCTTTCGGCCCCAACGACCATCTGCTCTCCGTGCCTGCCCATTGCCACTTCAACGAGCTAATTCACTTGGCTATGTCGATAACCCTTGTTCTTCTACGTATCTCCTCAGTCATTTCTGATTCGATCCCGTAGAGAAACCCCAATCATAGGTCTCTTCATAGCTTGCTGAGCATTATTAAATTATTTTACTATTATTATTACATGTGTATGTTACACTCGTACCAGTTATTCAAATTCAAAAAATTAGTCACTATTAGTAATTTTAAGTTTAAACTTAGTACATATTTAATTAATTTGCAAAAAGCGCTCCCCGCAGGTGGGAAGGCTACTTATTCATATCTCTAACACGAGTACCTTCTTTTTTGACTTTTAATCAGACTTGCGTTTGGTTTCTACATATTTAATCACAGATTATAAGCTATTGTTGTTCTTCGTAAACCTATAAATTTATTATAACCTATTTATTGTACACTTTTCCGACACAAACTTATTTGTGCTGATTCCGGTCCAACACATTAGGTGCAAAGATATGAAGGTGTTGGCTGAAAATCAGCGCTGTAGTTACATAATGCTGAGTCAATTCCTTTTCGACATCATCAAATGTTTTTATTTTCTGTAAATTATTTATTATTTTAAGTTTGATGTCGAAATAAAGTTATGTCTATGTCTATGTCTATGTCTTATTATTGGGCTCCACAGGAAACTAGCGTTACTGCACATAATGTGTGGCAACACATGCTGAGTGTAGAGGCCCTTTTTAGTATCCTGTCATGTCACAATATAACTTAGTTTTAGTGCTAGTTTTAGTCTTATTAATATAAGGTGGTGGTAGTTATGGAACCAAAATAAGTCTCTCTCTCTCTTTCTTTCTTATCGTTTGGATAAGCTCGAAGTTGTTTACCACTATGTTTACCTTGGGCATATAGTCCCACTTAGACGATATCCGGCAACAAGCTGGCGTAAACTGTATGCGAGTGGCTGTAGATAGGCAAGACTGGAAAAGTAGAGAGGAGGCCTATGTTCGAAAACCGGCGCTATAAGGGCTGTTATATATGATCTCAGGTGGTAGGACCTTCTGCAAGGTCCGCCCGGATTGCTACCACAAACTATTTAAATTATGATTGTTATTTTTTTGAGTCTTTTTGTATTTTTTATTTCAACTCCAAATTTGTTACTTTTACGAGTATCCCGTGAAACCATATCGAAAATACAAACTGAGACATGGATGCACAGAAAAACCAGGAAATAAAAACGGGAATATGTACGATACAAGCATCGCACATTCCAAGCGTCAGCACTATTCATAATTCATTCATTTCTTTATTGCAGTATGCACATTAATTGTAATATCATTCAGTCTACGTTTATACGTGCTCCTAGCTAGTACATTTGTACCTTGGTTATCAATAAAATCATATACAGTTAGCAGTGTTTCTATCAAGTATCAAATTATCAGATCAACGTTGTTGTACGTATCCCGTA
Source organism: Choristoneura fumiferana (assembly GCF_025370935.1). NCBI lineage: Eukaryota > Metazoa > Arthropoda > Insecta > Lepidoptera > Tortricidae > Choristoneura > Choristoneura fumiferana. The sequence goes on along the minus strand of NC_133487.1, from coordinate 3,707,312 downwards.
CACAGCCTAAGGTATAAAAAATACCTAAACTTGGAATATTCCGTACAAGATACGAAATCCTTAGAAAAATATTACTTATTTTTCTCGTAATGGCTACGCACGGAACCCTATTTCGGGCATGTCTGACACGCTCTTGGCCGGTTTTTTCGTTAATGGTTTCTGTCCAATGGGAACATTTTGCCAGCGTCAAGGTTTAGAGTTACAAATATGATCTGAGTCAAGATTTTTTTTAAACAAAGTACGGCTCGCTGAGCTGTCAAATGATCAAATGATCAGTAGGGTTAGTTTGGAATACCTAAAGTGCAGTATTTTGATCATTAGCAGAGCTGACAAGAATAAAATTACCGAAAGTAATGTCACTTCAAATCATTATGTCATGGTGTGAGTATGATAATTTTATTTTTTGTAAGCAACTGTTACTTTTTAGGATTGTATTTTATTTGCACGGTTATTAATAGGTACGATATCTATGTGATATTTCAGTTTAAAAGTTTAAAATATCCGAAGTTTGACCTCAAAAGAAGACAAACATCGGTAGCTTGCAGCTCTCTTCTTTTTATTAATTTTCTGAGTTTGATTGATTTTGCAAATAAAATAATCAAAGGCAATAATTGACATTTAATAACTGTTCCTCAAACTTCAAGTTGTCAAACAAATAGACAAATGAACAACAAAAACAATCTAAAATCAATGAAGCTGAAAACAATTTCAAGTATTTCCAATAAAGCGCTTCCTAATGATGTGACTCCTGATTCAAAGTATTCCCGTTAGGAAACAATATGAAATTCGTGTCGGGCTCATCCCAAATACTTTGGCAAAACAAAAACGGAAAGGGACAGACCAGGATGGCGGTCGATAGGCACATAGTTTCACGTCATAATATTCCTTCATAACCCCCTGATTTGACCCCACGTCCCTTCGGAAGGGTATTAATATCTCCAGATTTATTTCTCTGCCCACAATCTTCTGACCGAACATAAATCACATGGTAGCCAAGGATAAAAGGATCTTCTTGGAATGAGTAAAAATACTTGCGTGTAGTAAGTAACAGGTATTTATTCGCTCTGATTTTGCTCTTGGTTCCGCAGTTTTTCTGTATCTTTTAAATTCAAATAATTTATTTAGTTAATAGGCCGCAATGGGTACATTTACACGTCATTTTTTAAAGTACCAGCGCTTTCGGAAAGACCATAATTTCCAAGACGAATGCGCCGCAAGAAACTTGGCAGAAAGTCATTTTTCCAAAATAAAATAACACAAATGAATGAGAATTACCTGAATTAGTATTAAGCGACGCAGCGACTAATAAATCGTGTTCGGTTTTAGTTCGCTTACTAAACTATACTCTTAATTTTGAACTTTTATTTTATTTTGCAGGTGGTAGGACCTTGTGCAAGGTCCGCCCGGATTGCTACCACCATCTTGCTCGCTAATCCTGCCGTGAAGCAGTAGTGCTTGCACTGTTGTGTTTCGGCGTGGAGAGTAAGACAGCCGGTGAAATTACTGGCACGTAAGGTATCCATCTTAGGTCTCTAGGTTGGCAACGCTAAAATTAAGTAATATTTTTCTAAGGATTTCGTATTTTATACGGAATCTTCCAAGTTTAGGTATATTTTTACCTTAGGCTTCTATTTACTCTTAAACTACAAATAATTCTCAAGCAAACTTAGCCGTTACAGTTTTCCTTGAAAGTTTGATATAAGTACTTAATAACATCCTGATTTTTTTCAAAATTTTCCACCCACCGGTTTAGATTCTATAGGGGGGGGACGCTCGATTTTAATTAAAATTTGCATTTTAAAGTTGAATATTTCGCAAACAAATTACTGAATCGAAAACTCGTCTCAGCAAACCTCTAATGGTTTTAAAAGACCTATCCAACAATACCCCACACTATAGGGTCTATAGGAGGTACCCTAAAAAATTTTTTTTGATTTTTTATTGTACCATTTTGTCAGCATTGTTTACATATATATACGTGAAAAATTACAGCTTTCTAGCATTGATAGTCCCAAAGCAAAACCGCGGACGGACGGACAGACAGACAGACAGACATGGCGTAACTATTAGGGTTCAATTTTTGCCATTTTGGCTTCGGAACTTTGTATACAGAGATATAATAATTGCATCCAATCCTATGATTAAAGATGGTCCAAGATTTGGGTTTTCTTTAAAAAAAAATCCTGCGACTTGCCTATCACTGGATTCCAGAAAGAGTTAAGCTTAAGTTTCTATCCATCATTCCGTCTAAAATACATACGCAATAGAAATTCTGCGTGATGATGATTTCTATTCTATTCTATTCTATTTTTAATTAGTTTAACAATTGTGGAACAATTTGTTGGTACTACGAGGAATAAGGGAACATGTCAAACCATTTCATTTTCACGCATAACGACATCATTATGAACCAGTACCATAACAAAGTGAAAATACCAGGTATAAATACGGAGTAATTAACTCGCAGCACTATAAGCCACGACTTTCCTCGCTCTGAGGACATCACGTGTAAATGTGAATTATAGTCCTTGTTATCTGATACGTTTCGGATTGGCTCTACTCGATGAACTGAAAGAAAATGGCCGTTCAGTCCCGAAATAAAAAATCTGATTTGTGCGAAAATGAAAGAAAACAAATGGCTTTGTAATTGGTGTTGTTTTGATTTCTATCCGACTTTTGATTTTTCTTTTTGGTTTGATTGAGTCAGTCAATGGTCCGGGTGATTATGACGAAGTCAAAGGTAGCCAAATTGAAATAATTATGTAATTAAATAAAAGGGAACACAATAATATCCAAAAAAATACTACATTTACGGGCAAAATAATAAGACCGTTAAGAAGTCCACCCAAAACATTTTTTATTATTATTGCAAAAAGCATAAATTTGCTAGTAAACAATTTTATTATCCTAAATAATACACTTAAACTTGTTGCATAGTAACAAACAGCAAAAACAATATAAGTCAAAACAGCTAAAAAAAACCCTGAGATAAACCTCCATGGTAAGTCGCCACACCACTTTAATGAGGAGGTATGGTGAACCAAAAAGGATTAATTTTAAGATAATTTTGTAGATAAAATTGACTAAGGCATATGACAGCGACGCGGATAAACTAAAGAGGGCTTAACGGAAAGGACGTTGGTACTCGTCAATGGCTTCTAAATGAATGATGTAAAGAACAAAGGCAAAATGAAAAGCGCTTGAAACGAGGAGCATGCATGAAACAGGATGGAAACTTAAGACAAGGAGACAAAAGAGGTATCTCAATTTTACAAGTAACGTAATGTTCTGAATTCAATTGTTTTGACGTTGATTTCCTGATGTAAATAATTATTAGTTGACTAGCTGTGAGCTGTTTTTGCTGACTGTACCTACTTGCATTGCCACCCAACCTATACAATGAAAAGATCCGACCTCTGTAAATAGATCAAAATGAACTTGCAAGATTTGCCCCAAACAAAAGAACAACAATAACAACTTAGAGGGCAAGTTAAATAAAAGTTTGTAAATAAGTGATTTTTCCGTTACTATTTATATTTGAACTTTCATTTGAAGAAAAAACGATCAATACGAAAACAACCGAAAAATCAAAAAAATAAAAAAGTAAATTAAAAACAATTATAAAAATTGTTCTTTTGGTGATACCGACCCTACACTCAATTTTCTTCCTGTCTAATAAAGACAAACCTGTAGACTTTAACCTGTTTTTTCTTTCAGATTTTCCCTTATACCCTATATCCACTATATAAAGTTTTTGTAATATAAAATTTCTATGTGTGCCGTAACAGAGCCGACGACAGGTACGCATTATCTTTTCGAGGCGCACTCAGAGTGCTGGATATTAGCGGGGATTATAGGAGAAGAGGTAAAAATAACAGTAGATCAATAAGATTTTTTACACTAAACTTCAAGCCGCGTTTGCACCAAAGATTGTAATCGGCTAGCCGGTCGGAGAAATAAAAAGGCGTGTGGTTACAAAATAAAAATATAATACAAAAGGAATAGTACATTGTATCTTAAGGGCGGTAAATAAGGAATTACGAACGAGAGTCTATTAGAAGCCCGAAGTCACCGAAGGCACTTGAGGTATCCCATCTTAGGCCTCTAGGTTGGTAAAGCATCTGCAATACCCAGATGTTGGTGGTGTTGCAGATGTTTATGGGCGGTGGTAATCTTTTATCATCAGGAGACCAACTTGCTCTTCTGCCATCAAGTCGAATAAAAAAAATCTCTGGTGGGAACGGCGCCAAAGCTTGTTTGGTTGTTGAAAATTGGTTTTTATCATATTTACTTTACGAATAAATACAATGTAAGGCTATTCAGAACAAGAGGGCTTGGGCCATAGTTCCCACGCGGGCCCAGTGCGGATTGGGAACTTCACACGCACCATTGAATTGCTTCGCAGGTTTGTGCAGGTTTCCTCACGATGTTTTCCTTCACCGCAAAGCTCGTGGTAAACTTCAAATGTAATTCCGCACATGAATTTCGAAAAACACAGAGGTGCGAGCCGGGTGTCTGTTCACTTTGACCTTAAAGATGTCCAGATTATAGCGTTCCGGAAAAACTGAACGCGGCAGCAAGTTCACCAAGGCCACACACGTTTCCGATCCACTTTCAAATATTCACAAAAGAAACCAACGAAAGAAATGTACGCAGGAATATTGAAACCTACGATCACTCGCTTATTTCCTTAGTGCTAACTTATTCCCCCGTTGTGCCTACTGTTTGCAAATCCATTACGCACTAGGCACGCCAAAGTGCCACTGTCAGCCAGCCCCGGTCTCAAATTTGAAGTGAATCGGTTTGACGGCTTGCTTATGGCGCGAAGATGACATTTGCGACACAATGCTGGGAACAATGTGTAGCAGGATTATTTGGCAAAAAAAATTTTTTTTATATAATAACTAGGTTGGAATTCGATTATCGCTCGCTGTTCCCTCGGAAACTGTGCATTTTTCCGGGATAAAAAGTAGCCTATGTCACTCTCTGGCCCATAAACTATCTCTATGCCAAAAATCACGCCGATCCGTCGCTCCGTTTCGACGTGAAGGACCGACAAACATACAAACACACACACTTTCGCATTTACAATATTAGCATGGATAAGGTAGGAACTAACAGTCAGGCGGATCACCCTTGATGGAGAGAATTCAGTAACGTCCACAGACAACAATATGAGGAAGTGTAATGCCGAACCGGTGTAACAAGAGTTGTCATCTTGTCCTATTATAGTCTAAATGCAAGGTACAAACGTCCTCTCAGAATTAGAGAGCGTTAATGCGGACTGGGAACTACAGACCCATCATAATTTTATTCTTAGGAGTTGTCACTTGAAAATGTACTCTGTGACTAGTTATTAACATCGTTGGTGGTGGTGGCTGGTAGATAAATACCTGTAGCTATCAAAAGTGAGCGTCTAAACTAATGAAATGTTAACTACGCTAGCGACAAAACTCGTCTGCTAAATAAATACAAATCCTGTTAATATGCCTGTGTATAATTTAGCAGCTAAATTTAATCAAAAAAATTGTAAAATATAATCATAATGAAAAGTATCTAGGCCCACTTATATCAAAATATACTGGTATTAAACTATTTTTAAACAAGAAATGTTATCAAGAATTATATTTGTTAGTATTTTTTCTTTTTGTTTATCAATGAAACTCCGTGGCTCTTATTTTTAGTTAGTATAGATTGACATGTGTTTTCTCACCCGTAGCAAGAAAGAACTATTTCACCCCCCTAGCAGGATGTGGAAACACGCATAGCGAGTTCCACCGAAGGGTGTAATTTCCTCCAATTCCCACATCTTGGCTTACTGCCCAAAGTTTCAGTGCGATAATTCACACCGTTACTTCGTTCTGGGTTATAGCGTGAAATAGATGACTGTCTTAAATGTGATTACATTTTTCTTGTGCAAAAATCTTTTTACCTACCTAACAATTTAATACATAATATTTGAAAACTTTTATTCAACTTACCCCGTTGCTGTGTTGTTGTTGAATCAAATCTTAAAAGTTCCTTTTTATCCATTTCCAGTGGTCCGATCGGATGGCTTGAGAAATTTAGCATACTTATGTAAGTCCGTTAATAATTCATTAGTCTGGTAGTGAAATTCTGGTGGTCCGGTCGAGATCGTCTCCGTAGGACGGAACTCCTCAACGATTAACGGTATCGACTTGAAATTTGGTACAGAAATGTAGTTTGAATGACAATGAAAGTACAATCAACAAAAATAAGAGTCAGCAACAAATAATGTAAAAATGTATTTTTTTAACAAAAGCATTTTCTGTGTAATTTGTAATTAGATATTATTTGTTACAGGATATATAATCCGATTACCTTTAATGAATACTTGAAGTTTTGACGCAACTGGCGTAGCGTCACGGCTAACTGAAAAAAATACATCGTGTTTTTATAGATTTTCATTGATTTTAGTTCATTGACATTAAGCGCTGGCACTTCAAAGTTAAAATATAAAACATGTCTGATAACAAAGAATATTAGGGCATACTTACCTTGGTTTATCAGTGATATTTGTCTTGGTAATTTAATTTTGGTGAAAAAGAAGCCGTGGTGGCCTAGTGGTTTGACCTATCGCCTCTCAAGCAGAGGGTCGTGGGTTCAAACCCGGCTCGCACCTCTGAGTTTTTTCGAAATTCATGTGCGGAATTACATTTGAAATTTACCACGAGCTTTGCGGTGAAGGAAAAAACATCGTGAGGAAACCTGCACAAACCTGCGAAGCAATTCAATGGTGCGTGTGAAGTTCCCAATCCGCACTGGCCCGCGTGGGAACTATGGCCCAAGCCCTCTCAGAGGAGGCCTGTGCCCAGCAGTGGGACGTATATAGGCTGGGATGAGATGAGAATTTAATTTGGTGAAACTACTTTGTTATCTTTTAGATCTCACTTTGAGAAAATTCAAGCTATAAAATCGATGGCAGCTATCAGTTTTGATACTTGCAAACAGGTTGGAAGCGATTTTATTGCTTGCATTTCATCATTGTAGGCTTACAGTAAGATTAACCAGGTAACCAGGGATCGTAAAATGCGAGTAAAATCGGTTCAAATTTCATTCTTCTTCTAACAGAGGTTTTTCCGAAACGGTGGTTGTAATAGCCTCAATTGATAAAGATATTTTGACTTTGAAATGACGTATGACATTATGACAACCCTATCACTTCAATGAATCGCTCGCATTTTACGAACCCTGTTTATAACGCAGTATCACCGAATTACCAAGTATGTATGTATGTATGTATGTATGTGGGTAAGGCGCGAATTTTGACCAATGTGACATAGAAATAACATAAAAAAAATACGTGACGTTACCATAAAACGTAACGCAAATTTTTATAAAGCCTAGATCAAACTGGTAAAAATTCCCATTAGATAAGGTATGTATGAAAAAAAATACATCTCATATAATAAAGTGAAGTTTTTATTTTTACTAGAACTTTCTGACGATACTGATCTTAAATCTGTCCTATATGAGATCTATAGAGCTAAACATGAGAATGTGGAAGTAGAAGTACCCTCTAGTTGACGAACATCTTTCCAAAAGTGTATCTTTACATGCCTCTCTAACACTGACAATAAGGTGCACATTTATAAGCATAACGAATTTGGATGTGGTTTTTTTTTTATTCGACTGGATGGCAAACGATCAAATGAGTAAGAGATCACCACCGCCCATAAAAATCTGCAACACCAGGGGTATTGCAGACGCGTTGCCAACCTAGAGGCCTATGATGGGATACCTCGTGCCAGTAATTTCACCGGCTGTCTTACTCACCACGCCGAAACACAACAGTGCAAGCATTGCTGCTTCACGGCAGGATTAGCGAGGAAGATGGTGGTAGCAATCCGGGCGGACCTTGCACAAGGTCCTACCACCTAGTTGTGAGCATGCTTGTGACTTCGACTGTACAAGCTATTAAATACCTCAAAGAAATGGCCAAAACCCTAAATCACAGGTTTTACCAATTTAGGAAGTAGTATCTTAGTTAAGTGGACAATGTAAAAAGATGTTTTGGAAATAAATTATTATGATTATTAAGTTTAGGTAACAAATGAACTAAGTAGGTAAGTGAATCTCTCCGTTTGTCTCTCACTTTAAATACGCTATGCATGTAGCAGGACGTGAACACAGAACTCGCCACAATTCTCTTGTGCCGATCCCTGCACCTACAGATTAAAATTTATTTAACTTCAAAATATCCATCTAACTAACTTACTGTGCGTGCAGTCATTGGAAACCTAATAATAAACTGGTGTAAGTTAGAATTTTTCTGTGTGAACTTCCCTTTACCACATTTTTTCGTTACGTTATGTACAAAATACGTAGCATTTTGTAAAAATGTAACGTAATCGTAACGAAAGTGTAACGTATTTTATACAAAAAATCGTTTATCATGGTGAATAACGACATTTTGAACATAATAACACATGCCACTTACATGGAAAAAGATTACCCTATCGTATGAAAAAACAACCAGTTAAAAATAATCACTACTTACCCTTAAAATCGAACAAGCACTTTCGACGTTTTTTCGAAAAAAAACCTCCGCGTCACTTTTGATGGCTGTTTGTCAACAAACTGATGAGATTTATTTATCTCATCGATGTTGCCCTATTAGAGTATTAGTTGCCAGTGTACAAAAACTAATTTCTACCGAAATTGGCGTTAAAGGTAGCTTAAAAAAGCGTCACCTAAGTATTCGTAACGAAAACGTGTTTTTTGGCACGTGAAAAGAAATAAATATAAAACATGAAAATTATTTGATTATCATGATTCCGCAATCGGTAGGACTATCGTTATATCATAAAATTTCGTTTAAACAAAATCAGGATCATGAGAAGTTAAATAGCATGAAAATAATAAGGTATTAAGTACTCGTGGTCAAAAAAATAGTCAATTTTCGTTACGTTTTTGACGGTAATATATTTTTATTATTTTTTTAAAGGGTTTAAATCAATTATCTCATTTGCGACCTTGAGAGTTTATATCGTGTCATATAATAAAAAAAAATTAAACCTCTAGGTGTTATCAGTTTTTTTTTATCAGCCTTCCAAATTTGAAACGTCCAAATTGGTCAAAATTCGCGGCCTTACCCATGTAAACTCTTTATTGTACAAAAGAAAATAAACAAAACACAACTGACAAACTTTGAGATACTTGTACAAAGGCCAAGTACACCGCTAAGTCAAGGTTTGCACTCATAATTTTCTATATGAAATACTAAATTTTAGTCTTTATATCTAGCTGACACTGTGTCATCCCCCGCACTATTCGAAGATTACGTTTTTCTGAAACAACGGCCCGGAGGTCTACAAAAGAATTTTTCGAAGGAGTCAACCAAAGAGATTTTTTCCCCATTTTTCTAGTCATTCCTCGTGTTTTGTTTCATTTTAAATGAATGTTCTTGGCTTGATGTTATTGGAATGCCTACTTCTGCTCGGATCAGCGTAATGCGGTGGCAAATCTTTTTAAGGCGTTGTTCTTTGTACATTTGGAGTTAGTAATGGAAAAGTGTCTTGGGAATGTTACACGGTGTTATTGGCATGCTATGGAAATTTTGGGCATCGCTTTTTATGGACTGTCAAAGTCAAAGATATCTTCATAGTTTAGTACCTTGTCGCTGTCACTTCGTATTCGAACTTTTGTATAAAATTGTCAGAAGGCATACAGTGGCAAGATACTAAAGTGTAAAAATATCTTTGACCTCGCGGTTCATTATCATCACTCCACCCTATATATGTCTCACAACTGGGCACAGGCCTACTCTGAATGAGATTACTTGGAGTATAGTAATTTAGATTGACAACTTTACACACACACAATTGAATTACTTCACAGGTTGGTGCCGGTTCTTTCTTTCTTCTTTCTTTCTTTCTATAGCTAGACGCAAATTTCGAATTTAATTTCGCACATGTATTTCGAAAAACTCAGATATAACGAGTCTGGGTTTGAACCCACGATTCTCTGCTTGAGAGGCCACCACGTCTAGCACGGCTAATAAAAAACATTCAATTTAAAAATATAAAAATCCGACTGCCTTAAAAACTAAAAGGAAGAAAATAAGTCTAGTGGTAGACCACTAGTCCTAGAGGACTCGGTTTATTAAAACTCAACAGTCGGAACCCATTACTAAGAACTTTTGAGCTGGCTACGATTTAAATGGGTCCCGACTGTAGAGCTTTAAATTAGCTACTTAGCAGAGTCCTAGACCACTAGACTTATTTTCTTCCTTTTAGTTTTTAAGGCAGTCGGGTTTTTGATTTTTCTGTAAAAATGTCATATTTAAAGTTTCTTTTGATACCCATATTGTTAGGTACAATAAAAAAAACTAAAAAGGATGGCAGATTTTTCTGCAAACATGTAGGCACTAATTACTCATTCTCGTAACAGCCTAATCCGATCCCTAGGGGCAGTGTGGGGTGAAATACCTAATGTGTCCTCAAGGTGAAATAAATAAAACTCGGAGAACATTAAGGACGTCATTTACTTAGGCCAACGGTTTGGGCCTGACTAATTGATATCTATGCTACGTTAAAAGAGATGAGAAAAAGATCTGCAATTGATGATGAGATAGGGCGTTAGGTACAGAAAAAAAAAACTTTAAAGTTTGATAACCTTACTACCATCCTAATTTTTTTCAAATTTTTCCACCCATGAACCCATTTTAATGAAAATTTGCACTTTAAAGTTGAGTATGTCGCAAAAAAACAATGAATCGTAAAATGGTCTTAGCCAACCCATAATGGTTTTAAAATATCTATCCAACGATACCCCACACTTTAGGGATGGATAAGAAAAAAAAAACACCCCCACTTTACGTCAATGGGAGGTATAAACTAAAAAAAAAAATTGTATTTTTTATTGTACCATTTTAAATAAATAAATATCACGGGACAATTCACACCAATTGACCTAGTCCCAAAGTAAGCTTAGCAAAGCTTGTGTTATGGGTAGGTACTAAGCAACGGATAAATGTAATTATATAGATAGATACATACTTAAATACATAGTAAACACCCAAGACCCGAGAACAAACATTCGTATTTTCATACAAATATCTGCCCCGACACGGGAATCGAACCCGGGACCTCAAGCTTCGTAGTCAGGTTCTCTAACCACTAGGCCATCTGGTCGTCTAAAATTATTTTTAGATTTTGTCGGCATAGTTTAAATATATATATCCGTGAAAAATTACAGCTTTCTAGCATTGATAGTCCCTGGACAAAGCCGCGGACGGACGGACAGACAGACAGACAGACATGGCGAAACTATAAGGGTTCTGTTTTTGCCATTTTGGCTCCGGAACCCTAAAAAGATATCATCATGATCATGATGCTTATGCCTTAGGACGTCCACTGTTGGGCATAGGCCACCCCCTTAAGCTTGGTGCGAGTCGGACTCGCGCACTGAGGATTCCGTACACATTTATACATATGTAAGTAAACGGGAATCGTGTCTTGAAGATATTTCTCGCTTTTTCCGAGTGATGTAATTCATCCAGTGTATGCAGAGCCCTACTCTTAAGCAAAATGTACGCAGTGAGGGGTCATATTATATTGGTGATATTTACAGACAGATATAAAAAATCAAGATTTTCAGACTTTTCTAGTTGGTTGTGTTATAATAGCTACCTTCATACCAAATTTCAACATTCTGAGTTAACGGGAAGTACCCTGTAGGTTTTGATTCCCTTGCGTGTTTCGAAAATTTGCGGAAATTTGCAGCATAAACGGCTGCATTTTTTTAATGCGTTGGCTTAGAAAATTGTTTTTTTCACAGCTTCAAGGGACAGTAGACCTCAGTATTTGATATAAATTTCATCTTGATACCTCCACGCGTTCCCGAGAAAGAGGGTCTTGACAGACAGACAGACTGACAGACAAACGGACAAAAGTGATCCTATAAGGGTTCCGTTTTTTCCTTTTGAGGTACGAAACCCTAAAAATGTACTGAAAAGGGATTTTTCGATACACCACGATATACCACAGAATAGGGACCTAATATTTTTTTTTTACTGTTCAAAAGGACTGAAACCAAGGGCTTCTCAGGTTTATAAATAAAAAATCTTCGGTATAAAATTCAATCGTGACTTAACAAAAACAATAGTACGAGAAGAATCTTAAATTTACAGTACTTTTGCTGCGTCTCGAGCCATCACGTTTCACAGAATGTGCCGTCAAATACAACAGAGAAGGAAAATCTTCCACAAAATAAAATATATTCAAAATAACAAAAAATGCTTTGATACACGGCTGAGTAAGTGTTGCCGGGAACTGCTGTCCTTTTATACACCTATCTGTTTAATTTATTTATTAAAGATGCCTTTGACACGAAGCACTTTGAACATAAATAAACTTATATAGACTTACAGCCTTATTCATAAAAAGTTAGAGCCTCCTTGAAGGCTCCTTGAAGGCCCAATGCTAAAAAACATGATTCATAAACGTCTGTTAGCGCTAATCAGTCGATCAAGGCTCTGCTAAAGTTAGCGGACCGTAGACCCTCCTTTATCTCCCTGCTAAGTCACAAAATGGCCGCCACAAGTTTGAACAGCTGACTTTGACAAGAGCAAAAAACCATACCGAAGATATTTTAGTGAAGCGTGAAGTTACGCAAAGATTAAAAAAAAACCAGGAAAAAATATTTTTAGGAATTTGTATTTAAAAATCCTCTAAATTAGCAACAATAAATTAACAATAAATATCGTCGCTCGGCAGGCAAAAGTACTAAAGCGACACTTTGGGCTAAAATGAGTTATGCATATCACCAGAATCAGCGAATTTTTCTGCATCGAACTGTCTAGGTTTCAAAGCGATTGGAGCAAAATTTAACTTTTTTTTGGCGCTTTAGTCTTTCAAAAAACGCTTAAATTTGGGAAGCAAATTACTTAATGCAGCATCACTTTCATTATTTTCATTTTAGTACTGTTACCTTTTTGCCATTTTTCGATTTACTGTCGTTCAGTCTTTTGCCATTTTTCTAGTTTGCAAATGTTGGACGTTTAGTATTTTGTGCAAAAAAAAAGAAAATACCTTTGTCACTTCAGTAATTATGCCCTCCCCGAGTTGAAGTTTTATACACCTTTAGTCGTTTGGTTGTATTGATAAGAATTAATTTATAAGAATTTAGCTATTTGTTCTTAAAAACTAAAACATACGTTTGGCATTTTAGCCATTTTAACATATACAAAAGCATACATTCATCAAACAGGATTAACAAAAAAACTTCACGAAATATTATAGATTTGGTGAAATTAGTCATTACTCTTGACCTTTATCGTGTATTAAAAAAGTGTTTAGTATATATACGTAGTAAAATATCATTGCAATTCGATGTTTGGTATATAGAAACATCATATTTTCTTAAGATTTATAACTTTATTTATAAATTATAATGATTATTATTCCTTAAAACTTTAAGTTCTTTTTATGTTGCCAAAGGATAAAAGAAAATAGTATGTATGTATGTAAACTCTCAATTGTACAAAAGAAAAGAAACACAACACAATTGACAAACTTTGAGATACTTGTACAAAGGCGGACTTATCCCTTTAAGGGATCTCTCCCAGGCAACCTCAATAGTAAATCTATTTCAAAATTTTGTAGTTATAATTTTATCGCTACGGTTCTGTTTGCATCGAATAAAGATGATGTTCGGCCCTAAGTATTTGAAGTTTAGAGTTAGAAGTTTTAATTTGTTTTTATTAATGTTACATAAATAGCTTAAGTTTAGTCCAGAAGGCCCCCTCGAGTTGTCCCTGGCGCAAAGGTAGCCATCAAACTGGCCGCATTACCACGTTTAATGGCGATAGACAATCTTTGCACCAGGGACCGAATCCGCGCGGGAGTGAGCGTGAGACCCCCTTTCCGTAATTCGACGTCCCACTTCCCGAATTTAAACAATCGCCTCAAACGCAAGAGGAACAAAATAATAGTGCCGAATAATTCTGCCGTTTTTTGACCGCAAAATCCACCGCGGATTGCCGCGGACTATTCAGCTGAGGTGCGAGGCGGCGAAAGTACTAACGCACGTAACGTCCGACAGCAAACACTTCCCGTTCTGCCATGGCACTAAAGTTAAGCCATCTGGCCTTTTGCTGTCGGTTCGACAGAGGACCGGAGGCTCCAGAACGCAGAGGATGTTGGCGGATATTAAAGCCCTCTTCAGTATGTCAAAGAGAGCGTAGTAGCGCGGAAATTTTCCTGAATACCGACAAGAACTCAACGCGTGAAATGGCCAGGGTGCGTACCGGTGGCTAGGTATAACAACTTTAGATATATTATTGGTAGATATAACTTTCAGTGGGTATAATGAATTATTGGTATAATCTGGAATACGTAATACTATTATAATAATAATGTGTTATACCAAAAAAGTAGGTTAGGTTAGAACTGCGACCCTATCAAGAAACGAAACTGCCTGAAAACTAGGTTAGGTTAGAATTGCAACTCCAACGATTTCATAAAGAAAACTAAATTATTTCTACACATTATGCTACTAAATACTTATAGCATAATATTGTGAAATTATGTGTTATTTGTTATACCGATCATCACTTAAGCCCTGATGGCCATTTGCTTCCACCATGGAGCCGCAGATGCATTTATGAGGCACACAAACATCGCAGCCCAGGCGGAGAGCTACTGCCACCCACAATGAGTCGTTGTCCAGAAGTATTTCCAAATAAGGAGCATGCAAAGCCCATAACCACGCTCCCGCTTTGATTTTTGATACCGACTTCAGCCTGGCTAAATCCACCCTAGTGGCACACCCACCCACAAGTGCCAGAGCGTCTCTAGCCCCCACGTCATCCCAAACTCGTTATATCAGCGGAGCCCGAGGCAGCGACGCTATTAGGTGTCGAGCCGTCCACCTCGCCAGTGCACCATGCACAAACGGAATGGTAACCCGATGGGGTTTCATGAGAATTTTTAATTTTAAGAGACAAGGCCACTATAATAACTCCATGTGCTGATGCGAGGAAGACTGGCAAGCCCACATTCTCCACACGCCGCAAACTGAGACCAAACTTGAACATGGGACTTGGTTGAATTTAATAGTGACGGGCAGGCTTCCTCCAGGTCGCATTCTGTCCTTAAGACTATAGAGTCCAAAGTATATGAGGCCGGTGTGTGGGGGGCCGTTCGCCTGATGACTCGGTAGCACCTCCGGGTCTTGAGACGCTTGTGTTCGAAGCATCCTCCCGCGTCCCGCACGTTAAATTTCCCTCGGGAGCCGGATCGGTCCATTCAAGCCTTGCCGGTAAACTTGGAGGATGTGGTGCGAGCACTAGGGTCATTCCATAATGGGTCAGCCGTGGGCTTAGACGGAATTCGACCAGCTCATTTTCAGCTGGGTTTTGGAACACTGAGGTCACGATCCACAACACGCACTTTCGTCACGGAACCCGGAAATCCAGACTGTGTCGTCTTGAAGTAGGATCTCAAGAACGCGTCCAATACTGGCGAGAGGGATGTTCTGTTCGGCGAAGTGAAAAAATACATTCCCACCCTGTACCTTTTTTACACCAGGTCTATCATTCTCCTTCTAACCTTGTCTACGGCGATTCTCAAATTCTTTCGCAGGTGGGTGCGCAGTAGGGAGATCAGCTTGGACCGCTTACCTTCAGTCTTACTATTCATGAAGCACTGTCGTCTCGAAAATCACCTCTTAATATTTGGTATTTACCTGTAGATGATGGCACCTAAGGAGCCTAAGGTCGTAAAGCAGGACTTGGCTTTCCTTATACCTAACCACCAGTTAACAGTAATCAATGGATGGTGAAACAGCCCCTTAGTTAATTATAAGCTACTTTGGAGCAAACTGGAAAAGGTTGGGCGAACAAAGATGTGGTAAATCTGTTGAGGTATTGGTACGGAGGCCAAACTAATAATGTTAGATGGGGTGACTCGATGTCTAATGATTTTAAATTAGACTGTGGAGTACGCCAAGGTGGGTTGACGTCCCCGGACCTCTTCAGTCTTTATATGAACGATCTTATTGAGGAGCTGAGAAGCTCCCGTGTTGGCTGCCATATTGGCAACGTGTGTGTTAACAATCTGAGTTACGCGGACGATATGGTCCTTCTCAGTCCCTCAATAAGTGGACTTACAAAACTTTTGGCAATTTGCGAAAAATATAGCAACGTACATGGTTTAATTTATAATGTGAAAAAAACAGAGATGATGGTATTCAGGGCTGGAAGGGGTCCGGATAGGATCTTACCGGTATATTTGAAGGGGTTGCAAGTGCGGGTTGTAGAAAGCTTCAGATATTTGGGACATGTGTTAAATGACAGACGGACAGACGACGAAGACATAGGAAGGGAGCGCAGGGCCCTCGCGGTGCGGTGCAATATGCTCGCGCGTAGGTTCTCGCGCTGTTCGAACGCTGTAAAAGTGACTTTGTTCAAAGCATTTTGCCAATGCTTATACACTTGTCAGTTGTGGACAAAATACACTAAGCGCGCGATTAGCGCGCTGCGCGTGCAGTATAACGATGCTTTCCGCATACTGCTCAGCGCTTTGCGGACGCGAGAGTGCCAGACTTCTTTGCAGTACTGCGTTCTAGATCTGCCTCCTTCCTAGATCGCCTGAGCGGTACCAAGAATGAGATTTTGAGACTGGTGTATGACGATCTCAACGAGGGATTTAAAAGACATTGGGCTATCGTGCATCGATCCGAAAATAGGAGCGTAACATGACAGGATGTGGATGTCGAGCTGGACCCTGTATATAGCTATGCAGGAGTTTTATTTTTACTATGTTCTTTTTATTTTACTTTTATTTTATTTTATTTTAGTTTTACATTTACGATGTATTGGGTTATACCTGAATAAAAGAAATTATTATTATTATATTATTATTATTATTATTAGTATATTAATAGTTTGGTACAACAAGTCCATGATACCGGAATAGTTAGATCATGAGAATATAACAAATGTTGTTGTACCAATAGTGCATTATATTTCTTAATCGTTATATAGACCAATAATATATCTAAAGTTGCTATAGCAACCATGACGCATGAGTTTGTTATTCAGGTTTCTTACTTATTAGGTACTAATAAGTACTATAATGTTGAATGAATGATTTATTTGCATAACATAGAAAAAAAAATGTTCTGAAGTTTTAGTTGAAATGCTAATTAAAGTTATTACCTACAGAATAAATTAAGGTATTTTACGTATTATTTCATCCTTAAACCTAAGCGTATGCTGTGTATATACACCAAAAATAGTAGGACATGATAATGATCAAAATACCTCAAAAAATAATAGTGAAAAAAACCTTTTGTGCATTTTGTTAGAAATCAGATGGTGCCTTTGTGATTAATTACCTTATAATATTAACAAAAGTCTAGTGTTAGTAACAGTTAACGTTAAGTTATTGAAATTTTAGCATAGATGATTAATATTTATTATAATTAATTAATATTATTTACTTATATAATTTCTGTTCAGTAGGTACTTTGGAATATTTTTTCCCTTGCAATTTGGTAAATCAGCATTATGAACAGTTTGATAAGAAATAAAATGTGTGTTGTTAGTAAAAACATGCTAAATTTATTGAAACGTAAAATCACATAAGTTAATTGGAAATATGACGTTTGAGGTCAATTTTTACGTTTAGTCTTTTTGCCTGATTGCATTTGCTCGATGACTAGGGGACAATTTACTAAAGCGACACTTATCTCCTAAACCAGTGGATTTTGCTGTGAATTATTAAAACCTTATTATAGTCTATTAAATTATGTGTCATATATTCCTGGAAATTTTAAAATTGGTTGTCTGGTTAAAAAGTTATGATTTTTTTTCGTAAAAAAAAAACTTTAAATCGCTCTCCTGTAAAGTTGACGAAGTGTCGCTTTAGTACTTTTGCCTGCCGAGCGACGATATGAAAAAAAAAATTAGGATGATTAACATAATTATGGCTTTTTGCACAACATAAACATGCGGATCGGAAATGGCGGGAAAACAAACTTCTCGCTTTTATTTTTTTTCCTGCTAATTTGCTGTCACTGCTGTCAACTTTTTTTTTTAATTATCGATTAGGCCATTTTTTGTCTTTGATTTGTAAGGTGGCCAACATAACGCGTCTAATCCGTCTATCAGCGGCTCAACAACTAGCCGACTGCTAGCAAGCGTTTATGAATCATACTTCTTGACAACCGTCTAACAAGCTTAATCAGTCTGCTAAGTAACAGACCGATCAAACCTCAATTAAGGATTTTTTTATATAAGGCTGTTAGTGTTTACCCGCGTCTTCGCACACGTATTAGATACAGCAGCTGAATTGAAATTTCGTGATTTTTTAAAATTTCCGTGGGTATTCCCGAAAATAAAATTGTGGTTTTCATTGACTTTTTTAATCAAATAGCTGGCAAACGAGCATGCGGGTCACTTGATGGTAAGTGATCACCGCCACCCATGGACACCTACAGCATAATTAGGACTGCGGGTGCATTGTCGGCCTAAAGGGGAGGGTGATAGAGATGGGGGGGGGGGAAATGAAGTGGTTTGAGTTGGGGAGTTGGGACGTTACATTAAAAACAATCATGTCAAATTTCATGACCTTCTTAGCCCAGCGGTTGTTATTTCGAGATTTTCTCCCTATCCCGTGGGAATATCGGAATAAAAAGTAGCCTATGTTTTCAGATGGCCAGCTATCTACATACCAAATTTCATTCAAATCCGTCCAGCCGTTTCAGCGTGAAGGTGTAACAAACATACTCACTCACTCACAAACTTTCGCATTTATAATATTAGTAGGATTATAAATAAAATAAATAAATATCACGGGACAATTCACACCAATTGAACTAGTCCCAAAATAAGCTTAGCAAAGCTTGTGTTATGGGTAATAAGCAACGGATAAATATAAATATATAGATAGATACATACTTAAATACATATTAAACAGCCAAGACCCGAGAACAAACATTTTCATACAAATATCTGCCCCGACGCGGGAATCGAACCCGGGACCTCAAGCTTCGTAGTCAGGCTATATCAATTATATACCTATAATTCAATTATATTGTTATATACCTCAATTGAAAATTCTAAACATCTTTTACAAGAATGTGGAGTCAAGCTTGCCCAATCATCGGATGAATCAATGCGGAACTGGCCATTCGTAGATCTCCGTCTGTATTTAATCATCATCACCATATTAGCCGTAAGACGTCCACTGTTGGACATAGGCTTCTCCCAGACCTCCAGTTGCTTCGGTTGGAAGCGACCTTAATCCACCGTTAACCCGCCGCTTTATCCAGGTCATCCGTCCATCTCGTAGGTCTAGTCTAGTTATTTAGAACGCTGCGCTTGCCGATCCGTGGCACAGATATAGATTACACTAGATTACGCAAATGCATCTACTTCGCGTGTCCGAACCCCGATCAAACGTCGGGTTACCACCACCATACGAAGACTGACCGGCACTGACTAATCATGACTAGTCACTGACTAGAGCCCCACGGCACGGGAGGGCGGCGCATTTGAATCGATTTTGCGCGGACATCGGGGAATTCACATCGCTAATTCGCTCTTAAGACGTCACAATAGATATAAAAAAGTGACACGGTTGGTTTTCAAACAGATTGAGGTGTTTGCGTTATCTAGTGTAATCTATATCTGTGATCTATGGTCTTCATTTGAGAACCTTTCAGCCCTAACAACGCCGTCTTTACTGATAGGCTAAAACTTTAACAAACGCTTTTCCCAAGAGTGAAAATTATTGCTCAGAAAAACCATCGCTACATGAGTATTTTTAAAAAAAAACTGTACTTAGAACAGCAGCACTTTAGAGCGCCGGGTGAAGTCAAACGTCGGCGAAAAATAGAGGGCAAGAAAACATTAATGAAGTAATTTGTCTTGTCTCCGGCGCTCGAGGTTGGAATTAACGGTTCTGGAGATAGCATACAGAGTCTAACAGTACACGATGTGAACGATGAAGAAAAACCAAAGTTATTTTTATCTGTAAGTGACCAACAACTTAGAGAAGTTTAAATTTCCCGACATGGACCGATTTTAATGAAACAGTACCTGGGCGACCGAGCTTTACTGCTAAAACTCTTTAATAAGATCTAGCTAAGAGCAAGCTAGATCGGTTTGAAAACACGAAAACCCCTACATACCAAATTTCATCGATATCGTTGGAGCCGTTTCCGAGATTCTAATTATATTATAGGTACAAGAATTGCTCGTTTATAGGTATTAGATAGCTACGCGCCACAGCGAGGAAATTCGCTTTCACTTAAAAAAAATCGAAACTGGTCTATCCGTTTGAGAACTACGATCCCACTGACAGACATTCAAAAGCGAGTTAAAAACGCTAATGTGTTATTTTTATATAGGTACTTACATATACTGTATATTAATTTAAGCTGCTTTATCATAGTCGTCGTCTTCGTCAGAGGAAAGACGTCTACTAATTGCACATAGTTTTCTCCCAAAAACGGCTTCAATGTCCGGTCTTACACAATCCTCTCCCATAGAAATCCTGCAACCGCTACCAGGACACTAGTCCACCTTATATTGGCTATACTTTACAATAAAATAAATATTTTTATGAGAACATAACCGCGTCATATCCATAATTTGTGTTCTGCCAAAGCAACTTAGCATTTACAGAAAACAGAAAATTTATTACACATCGTCACCACCTACATTCGGGTACTGTTTCAAAAATATGTTTACTGTAGTCACTTGAAAAGGAATTAGTAGACTATAAGTAGCGCCTGATTATACTGAGTTAGATAATGCTCTATAAATAGCTTGTATATAAGCGCTAATAAGGAAGTATTTATTATGCCTCTGTTATGTAAACACTTGCTTGTCTTCTATTAATTTGACATTAGATTACGTTTGATTTTGATATTTTACATTGCCAGATACTTAAACAAATTTTGTCTACCGTATGTCCATAATATGTAAATTTAATTGTGTGCTTTTATTTTTTGCTCATGTTACAGGGCCCACCCGGTATTGCCGCCAAATAAAGATGTACTTACTTACCAACCTTTAAAAGGCACCCATTTTTCGTTCAACAAGTGAACTAAATTTCAATTAAATCGGCCCAATAAAGTAGTGATCATACAATGGTTCCGTATTTTCGGGATGTTTTATCATATCCACAGCAACGACGCAAACTTATTTTATCAACTCTTAAAAAAGATTTCCACCTTAATTTATCTTATTTCAGTTACATAATCGCCCACAAAATCTATACCTACGAATTTAAATATTTAATGAGCGTTTCCTCAAAAAACCCTCCATCAAAAAGATCTGACAGGGAACTAGGGTGAGTGACTCTACTTTTGAATTTCGCACGTGAATTACAAATACTTTACGTGATCGTGTAGCACTTAAAAAGTCTTGTGTTAAATAGAAATGACGACAACAAGCAGCCCTGCTCTGTCTATATCCAACCATGTGGTCCGTGTTGGTGCTGCTTTCCCATTTTAGATCAATAGAAAAGATAGCTAGAATAGGTGGGAACCCCACCCACGTAAAGAAAGAAAGATTTGTAGGATGAAAGAAATAATAGTATGATGAATGAAAGTACGAGAGGTAGCAACAGCGAGAACTAGTATGCAAGAGACACAGTCAACATAGGCTTTGATCATGTCAGAGGTAGAATATTATTAAAAGGTAGATTAGGTACAATAAAAAAAAACTACATTAAAATTAAAAAAAGTTAAAACTATAATAAATCGAAAAATGGACCCTGCGGCATGGTACCAAAGATGCTGGAGAGATATCTTTCTCGTGTCGGTATACAGTGCGTGTGTGTTATACATATTTATATGTTGCAGAGACTTTGTTTGAAACATTAAAGTAATTTTAACATTCATGAGGAGAAACCTCGAAAGGTTACAACATTATATCGTAAAAAAAATAGGATTGCTTTGAAATCAATAAATAAACAATTAACTTGTAATCTGACATGACTTGATAAAAACTTGAATTTTGTCAGCTGACAAAAAGTATAGCGTTGTCAAATACCCTGTTTCAACGAATCACTTACATATAGTCCACCTATGAACTAAATTCACTTTAGTACTAGGGACATTACATAACATTTATAAATCGAGTTAGGGGTGCGAAAATATTAACTCCCTGTAGTTACCCCCTAGCCAACCACGCTAAATCGAATAACCCCAATTGATACTGATAAGCCTTAACAAGCCTTTGCCTGCGGCGTCACTGTTGTTTCGATATTATTTATTAGGCAGACTATAATCCAAGAGCTGAGCTCTTTAGAGTCTGTGCCTACTCGTAGGCATTTGGGTCAACACAAAAACACAGACCTGGCTGGAAGGTTGTAGCTAAACCTTGTATTATGTATATTAAAAGTGCAGAAAACACAAAAAGAAAAAATAAACGACCAAGAGCGTGTCGGACACGCCCAAGACAAAGGTTCCATAGCCTTTAAGAAAAAATCAAGTAATAGTTTTTAAGAATTTTGTGTCTTGCACGGCATCTTTCAAGTTTTGGTATATTTTATAACTTAAGTAGGCTGCTATTTACTTTTATACTACTAATAATTCTGAAGCAAATCAGCCTGGAAACGTCCACTATTGAAGAAAGGGCAAAGGCCTCTCCAATTGCACGCCACTGAGCACGATCCTCGGCCACTCGCATTCAGTTCTTGCCAGCCACCTTGCGAAGATCATCGCTCCACCTGAGGGCATCTCACGCCACGCTTACCGATTCGCGGTCGTCACTCAAGAACTCGTTTACCCCGGCTATCGGTTATCGGTTCTTCGGCTGATATCGCCAGCCCACTGCGACTTTCAGTTTGCTTATCCGGTGAGCTATTTCGATGACTTTAGTTCTCTGTCGGATCTCCTCGTTCATCCTAAATAGCATTGTACAAAATTAGGTCATTTTAATGCTGTACTGACCAAAAGTTCACTCTGTGATAATTTCTTCAGAACCTACGAATAGTACTCAATATAATCTTTATCGCTGTTGAAACAATCCAGAGGCGCTAACAAAATATCGAATTCTATATTTATCCTTGATATATACTTTTGTTTTCCTCTGTCTGTTGACCGTGAAGAAATAAAATGCTTCGGAGACTTTCATCATAATATTACAGCGTCAATACATAATAGGAACCAATATGTAAAACTAGTTTGTGTTTGCGGTTTTACTCCCGACAGAATACCCGCGTGGCCGTGTGGGTGGTGTGTGTGGTGTTTTTCTTTTATTTTACATTTAGTATCAATTTTACCTGAAAATCTTTCTTCTCACTCTTCATTTATGCTAACAGAACGAAATCTCGGCAGCACGGTTCAGCATTGTAATATACTATAATAGTATAGCGACAACTATTCGAATATAGAATTGACCAAACCAAAAAGTCACCGTTCGTTGTACACATAAGAAATAAGATAATGAACAGTTAAATAAAAGCCTCTAAAACATAACTCAACGTTCCTAGTGTCAGCATTTCCTGTATTGTATGAGTTACAATGATAAATTATGTTTACATGTTACTACTACTATTACACTATACATTTAGGAATTTATAAAATAACTAGTGTTACAAGTTAATAATTAACTCATACAATACAGGTAATGCTGACACGACGTTAATAGGAAATTAATCATTAACATGTATACACTAGTAGTAATATATAAATATTATTATTTCTATTGTAACTCATACAAAACAGGTAGGCACTTTTAACATTAAAAGAACAATAATGGACTACCCAATTATTTTCAATTTTAAGTTTGAATGAATTCGGGAATCTATTCATAAAGTTTTAAATTTTTCTTCACTTATTTTTTTATTATAAAGGCCTGACCTTTTTTTGTAGGCACTAGTAACTAGATGAGCCACTTGCTTTCATAAAACGGTCATAGCGACGTCTATGTAATTATTTTTTAAATTTGTTTTTACCAATCTCTTTTCTCTCACGCAGCCTAGGCTATTTGTGTAAGGTTCTCAGACAAATGTTTAGAAGAACTGAGAATAAATGTTATTAGAGAAGAAAACACCTCTTAAATTAGCATCCAAGGTCAATGCTCGCGTTAAATAAAATTTTACGACGCCTAGGCTCTAATGTAATTTAATTGTTTCCCCAAATCTCTTTAGTCACGTACGTTCGCTTCATTTCGGATACACGGCACGTCAAATTAGGAAAACAGTCTGTAGAATTTATTTTTACAGAAAAATACAAGGTTTGGAATTAAGAAACAATTTTTATTTAGTCTTGAAGGAGCTTAACGGTGAACGTGGGACATCAAAGTGGGGATACAGTTTCTGGAACGGTTTAAATAGTTACTATGCCGTGTAGCATCGGCCGATGTATCACCATCACCACCATCATCATCATCATATCAGCTGAAAGATGTCAACTGCTGAACATATGCCAATATAAGTATATTTTCTAGCATTTTTCAATAATTTTTAATTTGTGGAAACAATACGCTAGAATACGGTATTAAGACCGAGATTACCTTTAATTAAGGGCGCGCCGAGTTTTAAGCGTATTTTCTGCTTTCATTTAATCCCTTGCTGGAAAGCTTTAATTTTTCTGAGAATGTAAATGAAACAAATATAAAAATAAAAATGATAAAAGTGAGTCACGTCCAACCTTGAATTGAACAAAGTGAATCGTGTACCAAGGTGGAGCCTTTGTGCTACTAATGTTATGTTGACATCCCATACTTTTGACAAGGAAATCATAGTGAAATTTATTATTAAAGGTTCAGCCGTGCTATATGTTCCCGCCTATACGTTAAAATCATCTATACATGGCGGATTTCACAGTCCAACTCTCACACCAGTATTTGGCGACCTACTTCTCAATGTGTACAACTGAAGACGTTAAGAAACCTCTGTAAAATAAAGCATGGCACACGTCCGCCTTGAATCACTCCACAAGTGGAGTCGGGTCGGAGTCACGTATTATGGGCCTGTAAATTGGGTCACGGGTGCTGTGTATGTCTTCAAGATAGGGATTGCACTTTAACTGACGAAATTCATGTACATTTGTATGTAATAAAACAACGTATTTCTGTGAAAGCTGACCACGAACGGTTTTATTATATAAAAAATATCCAGAGACAAGAAGCTACAAACTTACAGCTACAGATGGCGCCAGGTTGCTTATTTGATGTTACCATTGTTAATAATATATTTCCAACACCCCAACTACAGCAAATAAACAAAACCTTTCATAAAAACAACAGTATTTCACTTATACTAATTTTCTGTCTCTACCCGACTAACCCCAGGCCATTAATACATTTATTATGCCTGGCAGGATTTAAAGCTTTGGTGAGAACATCAGCTGGCATATCAGATGTTGGCAAATATTTTAAATTAATAATATTATTGCTAACTGCATCTTTTATAAAATGATATCTAATATCAATGTGTTTACTTTTTCTATTGCACGCATAATTTTCCACCAACTTTTGTGCGCTTTGGCTGTCATTGTACATTGACACAGTACAAAGATTACCAGTACGTTCCCATAACAATGATCTCAAATATATAGCTTCCTTGCATGCCTCAGCTAAAGCCATATATTCAGATTCCATGCTTGACAACGCCACTGTTCTTTGTTTCCTACTCTCCCAGGAAATAGCTGAGCCTGACATTACAAAGCAATAGCCTGTATATGATCTCCGATCTAAAGTGTTACTTGCCCAATCGGCATCAACATAACCAACAAGTTCAGCTGTTTCCTTTACATACCTCAAACAAAAATTCTTAGTTTTCTTAAGGTAAGTACCTAAGTACTCTCTTTGCATAGTTCCAATGAATATTTGTATGACACTTATTAAATTGACTAAGGAAACTGACACTAAAAGATATGTCAGGTCTTGTAAGAACTGATAAAAACATCAAACTTCCAATCAATTGTTGATATGGAATGTCTTGGTCACAGTACTCTGACTTATTAATATCTAATTTACTTTCCATTGGAGTACTAGCAACCTTACAATTTAACATGTTGAATTTTTCAAATAATTGATCTATGTACTGTTCCTGATCCAGGGTAATAACATTTGACTCTTTATCAATTCGGACTCTCATGCCCAAGCATTGTTGAACCTGACCCAAATTCTTAATCTTAAACTTAGAGCTCAGTACAGAAATTAATTCGTCAGTCTCTATTTGATTATTGGAATAAATATAAAAATCATCAACATATAGAGCTATAACAATTTTTACCTCGTTATTCATTTTCGTAAAAACACAAGGCTCTATGTGACTCTTTTTGAAACCTAGCTCACATAAACATTGGTCCACTCGCTCATACCATGATCTAGATGATTGCTTCAGACCATAAATTGCTTTATTTAACTTAACAATAACCTTATTCCTATTTATATCACAATCAATAACTGGTTGAACCATATAAATGTCCTCTTTAAGAAAACCATTTAAGAAAGCTGTTTTAACATCCAAGTGTGTGACATCTAAATTTAATTGAACAGACAATGCAAATAATAATTTCAAAGTAGAGTGTCTGACAACTGGTGAGAAAGTCTCTTCATAATCAATACCGGGCCGCTGTGTGAAGCCCTTAGCCACTAAACGTGCTCTGTAACGTACACTGTTATCACTACTCACTTTTCTTTTAAATACCCACTTGCACTGTACTAAAGTTTTATTAGAAGGTAACTCACTCACAGGAACCCATGCTTTATTTTCTTCAAATGCCTGCAGCTCGTCCTCCATTGCCTCTATCCACTTGTCTTTATCTGGGCTCTCCAGAGCTTCACGGACACTGGCTGGATCATTAGTGACATTTGGACATGACATTGTACATAGATTGGAAAATCCATAACGCTCTGGCTGCTTCCTAATTCGCTTTACTACTGGCAACGGTGCTGGTTCCTCATGTTCTTCTTCAGATTGCTGTAATGTAGAATCTGAATCAGTCATTGCATTAAGATAGTCTGATTCTGAAGACATGCTTTCAGTTAAGGGACTCGAGATGGGTTCATCCTTTACTTCTTCATGACTTTCTGACTTTTTTGATTCAATATCCCCAACTGAAACTGATACAACTGCTTCATTTGTGCAGTTTCTTTCTAAATTTTCATGGATAATTACATCTCTACTAGTTACAATACACTTTTTAATAGGATCATAAAGACGGTAGCCTTTTACATTTTCAGAAAAACCAACTAAAATAT
Organism: Choristoneura fumiferana; assembly: GCF_025370935.1. Taxonomy (NCBI): domain Eukaryota; kingdom Metazoa; phylum Arthropoda; class Insecta; order Lepidoptera; family Tortricidae; genus Choristoneura; species Choristoneura fumiferana. The sequence goes on along the minus strand of NC_133487.1, from coordinate 3,680,113 downwards.
GCTTCTTAGACTTAGTGTCCCATTTTAGTCGTTTCTCTTTTGGCACGTGTACCATCACCTCACTGCCAAATATTCGGACATGACTTACATCTGGTTTTTTATTTGTCCAGAGCTCATATGGAGTTTTATCATTTGATCCTGATGCAATAGATCTATTCCTAAGATAGACAGCAGTATTTGTTGCCTCTGCCCAAAACTTCTTATCTAATCCTGCATCAAATAATAAACAGCGAGCTCTTTCTACAATTGTCCTATTATTTCGTTCACATAAGCCGTTTTGTTCTGGCGTATATACATTAGTTTTCTGGTGAATAATGCCAGCCTGTTTTAAATAGTTTTCAAAATCATTGCTGCAAAACTCTAAGCCATTATCAGTCCTGAATATTTTAATTTTTCTGTCTTGTTGATTTTCTACCATACTTTTAAATTCCTTGAAGTACTTTAAAACTTCACTTTTTGCTTTAAGAAAATAAACAAAGGCCATACGGGTAAAGTCGTCAACAAAAATCAGGAAATACCTGGATCCACCAATCGAAGTAGACTCCATTGGTCCGCAGACATCAGCGTGTATTACATCCAGAGGCTCACTACTTCTTGTACCCATGTGACCAAATGGCAGACGCGACTGCTTTCCCTCGCAACACACTGTGCATGTACTTTTGTTGATTACAGACTTATCTGTGTATGATATTCCCGTAACTGCTCCATCTTTCATTTTATTCTGGTCGTTTATATTCAAATGGCCCAATCTCCTATGCCACACTTCACTACTAACTGGTGAATTAGAAGTAAACAAACATTGTTTATGTTCTATGACCAGCTTATAAACACCATTTTCTTGGTTCGCCACAGCCACCAAACTGTTTTCTCTATTGTAAACATAGCAGCATTTCTCCTTAAACTCCACATTGTTTCCATTCTTGATAAGTTGACTAATGGAAATCAAGTTTGTTGTGAGGTTAGGAATACACAAGACATCTTTCAAGGTTATGTCATATTTGCAACTTGGAGTAACTGTTATGATATTCACATCACCCGAACACAATACTGGCATGGCATTTTGATTTGCTGCCATAATCTCCTTGATACTCGGTGAATATGATGCATTCCGTATCATGTTTACATCTGCCGTCATATGAACGCTTGCGCCGCTGTCCAAATAAAAGTCTTGTTTACGATAGTTCCCACTCAAGAAAACAGCGGAAAAAGCATTGCTTTTCTTCATTTGCTGCTGATCACTTTGTTTACACTGAGATTTGTAATGCCCAATCTGTTTGCAACGATAACATTTTATGTTTTTCTTCGTCGAACTTGACATTGACAATCCGCCACCATGATGATTTGAGCTGTCATTCTTAGCACTGCCGCCAACCTTATAATGATTCTGGTGGTGCTGCCCTCTACTCAAAAAAGCACTACCTTGCTCGGAACTGTCATTAGCTCCAAGGTCAATCAACTTTGTCTTCACTACGTCACCTGTAATGGAGATTCCAGAATGTTCGATCGCCATTATCATTGGGAAGTATTTTTCAGGCAAACCTGCTAACATTAAGGTGCGTCGTCTTCCATACAAACTTTGGTACATCAATATTTCTTCCACAGACGTTATTTCGACGCGATTTTTTGAGGATAGTTAGTTATGGCATATTGTTGTCGCAAATCACAAAATGGAGAGGATCTATAATACCTAAATTTCAGTATGATGCAGTAAATTTTGATCCATTTTACTGTGGTGTGAGTAGCTAATGTCAAATATAATCTGTTGTAAAAAGGTATTGACTATTTCGGGCGGTCACGTGACCACCTAGTTTGGCTCAGTGGTACCAATTCTTAGAAGTATGTAGTAAGAGAAGGAGTTCGAAACTCGATGACGCATAATGATTCTTTTTCTTTTTTTTTTTTTACTTTTTTATGTTTATTTACAAAGAATAAGTAATAGCATTTCGATAAAGTGCAATTAACCATGAAATTCAGTATTTTTAAGTCAGGGCAAACCAAAGAAAGTAATGTTTTTTCTTGAGGTCATCAATCTACTCTTTTATCAAATAGCTGGCAAACTAGCATGCGGGTCACCTAATGGTAAGTGATCACCGCCGCCCTTGGTCACCTACAGCATTATTAGGACTGCGGGTGCGTTGCCGGCCTAAAAGGGAGGAGGGGGGGCTAAATTGGGCGGTATGGGGGCAGGATAAAGGGGGAGGGAGTTGGGCAAAGGTACTATTTCACCGGTATTCAGATGGAGGTTGGTACTACTCCGGTCAAGCCGGCCCATTTGTACTGCAGTCAGCAAGTGGTTACAGTAAGGCTTACCACATGAAAACTTGCTTGAACAACTAGATGCCTTCAAGAATGTTCTATGATGATGATGATGAATTCCTGTAGTCCCTCAGCAGGGACATAGGGCTCGCAGTAGGGACTTCCATGCGTCACGGTCCTGTGCTGTGGCTTCTAGGTCTCGCCAATGGTACCCAATTAGGGAGATCTCCTTCTCAACCGACCGTCTCCAGGTGATTCGGGGTCGGCCTGGCCTCCTACTACCAGCAGCTTGCCACTCCAGCGCTTGCTTGGCGAGATGAGCATCGGGTCTCCGCAACACGCGCCACTTCCTCAATAGGATCTCCTTATCAATTGGCTTCTGGCTCGTCAACTCCCACAGTCCAGTGTTTGTAATGGTTCGTGGCCAATAAACTCCTAATATGCGACGCAACACTTGTTCACAAAACCTGGAGTTTACTGGTGATTGCTTTCTTGACGAGCCAGGTCTCACACCCGTACAGGAGAACCGATTTGACATTTGAGAGTTGAAACTCTGATTTTTGTGTGCGCCGTGTTATTACGGGGACGTCCAGACCGGTTTGAGTTGTGCATATGCGGCACGAGCCCTGTTTATGCGCGCTTCGACATCTGCATCGGTTCCACCATTTGGGTCAACAACACAAGAATGTTCTATACTTATTATTAATTAATAAAAGCTTGTAAAATAATGGCGTATCGCAACAAAAGCGTAGTGTATTTGTTTGTTACAATTTCACTTAGCGGGGTCAAATTTGAATGGTTTGGCTGTATGTAAGTAAAAACCGGGTGTTAGGATAAAATACCTAGCCTAGCGTTATTTACTTTCATTGGCAGTCCTGAACTTAGATAAACTTTCATAGTTCTCGGGCAAAATATCACACGTGTTGTAAAATGTAACTAAATATTTTGCATACTTTTGCGTAGACGCTAGCGCCATGCCGCGTCATATAAGTAATATATTTTTTGGAATTCCTTGGTACCCTATCACAAAAAAACCGGCAAATGCGAGTCATTTGGTGTATGGGAGCCCCTTTAAATATTATTTTATTCTGTTTTAGTATTTGTATATACATAATCTGTGAAATTTCAAGTGTCTGACTATTACGACTCAAGAGATAGAGCCCTGTAACAGTCGGAACCCTGCACTGCTTTCGTGAGGAAATCTGCACAAACCTGCGAAGCAATTCAATGGTGCGTGTTTTTTTTTTATACGACTGGATGGCAAACGAGCAAGTGGGTCTCCTGATGGTAAGAGATCACCACCGCCCATAACATCTGCAAACCAGGGAATTGCAGATGCGTTGCCAACTAGAGGCCTAAGATGGGATACCTCAAGTGCCAGTAATTTCACCGGCTGTCTTACTCTCCGCCGAAACACAACAGTGCAAGCACTGCTGCTTCACGGCAGGATTAGCGAGCAAGATGGTGGTAGCAATCCGGGCGGACCTTGCACAAGGTCCTACCACCTGCAAAAGCGTGTGAAGTGAAATTCCCAATCCGCACTGGGCCCCGTGGGAACTATGGCCCAAGCCCTCTTGTTCTGAGAGGAGGCTGGGATGGAACAGACCGACGGACAGACAGACAGACAGCGGACTCTCACTAATAGGGTTCGTTGGCACGTTCCCTAAAAAATTGTACTAAAAAGAAAAAATCGCTAAAAAGACACTAACAACGAAAGCATTAGGTTATATCGGTTGTAATATTAGTCTAGCAATCATAACAAAATAGGCTGAATGAAAGAGGTTTGAAAGAAACTTAGAATGAAGTACTGGCTGGTTAGATTTAAAAATATAAGGTCATGGAAATGTCATCCAGACTATCACCACTAGTCACATTTATTTGTATGTCAGTAATTTTTAAATTTATTGTCGTCTTCAGTTCAATAATTTTAATGTAGAAGAACGCGCTGTCTCATATTTCGTTTCCTAGATTTTTTTTACCGTTACAACGGTAAAACCTACAACACAATGGCAAAATTGACCTCAATGGACAGAGCACAGTTTTCAAAAAACAAACAAGTTTATTGTTCTGAGGAAGAAATATCTAAGGCGCTTAAAAGGACTACATATAATCCTTACAGCATAGGATATGCTGTGAAATCTGACACAGGTATAGTCGCAACATTTTTTAATACTATAAATTGAGTGTTTTTTTACTAAAAGTGTACTACGCTTTGTAAGAGTTTTTTATACCGGTAAACCATGATCATAGCAATTAATATTATAGGTATAGGATTTTCGGATGAAGTGTGTATTTTTATTATAACAAGCTTTTTACAAGCTTTTTATTTAGTTTCACCTGTCCCGTTGTCTGTCTCTATGTCTGTCTTCTGTCTGTAGTCAAATCTTGCAAGTATAATTTGACCAACTTCCAGTAGTCAGATTGACTTGATTTGAATGATTATGTAATTGCGTGACATTACAATAATCTGGTAGTGACATCCTGGTAGTCCGGCTGTCTTCCGCATCGGACTCTTCAACAGTTAATGGCATCGACTTGAAATTTAGTACCTATTAAATATATATCCAATAATAAATAAATTTTGAGTTTGTAAAGTGAGTGAGTTTGTGAGTGAGTGAGTTTGTGAGTGAGTATGTTTGTTACTTCTTCACGCTGAAACGGCTACGCAGATTTGGAATGAATTTTTGGTAAAAATAGTTGTTAACTGGATAAAAACAACTTGGATATTGAATACTTTTTATCCTTATTCCCACGGGATATGAATAAATCTCGAATTAATAACGTAGGCTTAGAGACATAATTTGGTATGTACATTAGCTGGACATTT
>NC_133487.1:3655485-3674518 GCF_025370935.1 Choristoneura fumiferana | reverse complement strand
CTTATGGTGGTGACTGTACAGTAAGTACTACATATATAATATTTGTACCTATAGGTTGAACTGAAATATTTACTTTGCTCACCCACGACCTTATAAATAATATCTTTATATCTTTTACTATTTCTAACATCTGGTAGTATGGTGAACGTTTGTGTTGCTCTAAAGATAGATCTGGTCGAGTTCGAAACGCGTCAGTGTAGTGTGTGGTGGTGATAGATGTGTTTGATGATTTGTGCGTATTCCGACAGTGTGCAGGTGGAGAGAACTGCATGAACACACATTTCATGCATAAACGTAGCTATTATAAAGTCACGGGTGAGCACAAAGCAATTGATTCAGTTCATTGATATTGTGAACCTCCGCAAAGTATAGGATTGCCGTGGGGCCGAAAAGTACTCGTACTGCTAAAATGTATTCCTTATTTCTGTTCCTTGTAAAGGTTGCCTGGAAGAGATCGCTCTGAAGCGAAAGGCCGCCTATTGCTTACCTTAGAAAATCTCTATGTTATATACTTGTGTTCTTGTATGTTTACTGTTTTTTTGGTGTGCAATAAAGAGTTATTGTATGTATTGTATTGTACTCGAGTGGAGACGCGATCGGCAGCGCAGCGTAGGACGTCCACCAACGAGATGGACGGATGATTTGGTTAAAGCCGTGGGTCCACGTGGGGGCCGCTGCCAACCGAAGCAACTGGAGGTTATGGTTGGAGCCCTCTGTCCAACAGTGAAACGTCCTACTGCTGAGATGATCATGATGATGATGATAGATTTCATAACGTCTTCTCACTAAATTGACCACTTCTCACTGTGACCAGAGACCAATTCGAACAATGAACCACTTTCTAAATTGTCAATATCTTATAATGACAGTGTACTAAGTTATACAATTTCTTTAGACCAATGTCATTTCATTGATCAACCACATTGGTTACATACTCTGAGAATATAAATCCTATTTCAGGTCCATCTTATCTGTTCATAATTTTATTCCGCATATTGCTAAATTTTACATTTCAGAATACTTTGCGTTATACTGATAGGCTGCATGACCTATTGCTTCTTAGACCACCTGTGTTTTAGTTTTTTTAGACTAAATGATACTATTCCATACATGGGTTTTCAGTAGGAAAATCAGTACATACAGGTATTCATGCTCCTACTAATAGGAGAATTAGTTAATATTGTGTTCGTGCCTCCTACGCCAGTAGAGACTGTAGTAGGAGCACGACCTTGCATCTGTTTCGAATAATCCAAGCTATACCAGAAAGAGGGCGCTCGTGCCTAAAATACCATGCGCCACATTACAAAATCGAAGATTACACAAGAAAGTGTTTTTTTTGTGGAATATCTTATTTTGGACATCTGGTATAGTGGGAATTTTAATGAATAATGTAATAAGAAATAGAAATATAAAATAGAAATAAATATTTATTCTCTAAACGCACAAAAATAACAACGAAAATACAACAATATGCGAACTCGCGAAGTATAATATAAGTAATGTAGTATTTGAAAAATGTGATATTTTAGGCACGAGCGAGGGAAAATCGCTGCGTGGCTATAGTTACCGTCCTGCACAAAGGGAAAAATCCCTCCCGACCCGTGGTCAAACTGCTATCTGGTTGCACCACGGGAACCTAAACTTACCCAGGATGGTTCAATTCTCAGACTACTTTTTTTTCTGCAACTAATTGCTGTAACCCGTGGTACAACTGAAGGGCTATTGTCCAAAGGGCATATGAACAATTGCTATGTTGAACCATTTGCACCATGGGGAAGTAAAATTACCTTGGGTCATGTGTATCAGAATAGGTACTATCATTACTGCATTGCATGTGCATTGCATTACATCTGCATGTGATGTTTATGATGACGATGATGATGATGATGATGAGTCACGGGTAACAGCTAGTTATTTGATAAGAGCGTTTTATACCTGCATAACAACAAAGCCGAAAGAAATTTTTAGCAGTGTTATGTCTATGTTTTGCGTAGGTACCTATATGTATCACAACAACGCTGCTTGATTGATTTCAAAGAAAAGGGACGCTATTTGACATGTAAAATGACACGAATTCACAGGGACTCTTCAACGTGATTGTGATTGTGACAAAGTGTATAATTTGAGTTCAGATAGAGATAACTAGTGTATGTAAACCTACTTAGTAGTCATTTCTAATTTAAAAAACTAATTTCAGGAATTAGACTAATTTTTACTAAAAATCATCTAATTGGACTCCAGTGGATCACTTAGAAGGTAAGACCTGCTTTGCTTCTTTTTGTCACAAATAAGTAATTTCACATTATCATCACAATACAAGTAATATGCAGTAGATCGACTTCATACTAGCGCACGAATCGACGCACGCACAGCCAAGCGTCAATTACACGACCGCTAACCAATGCCTCCAACCAAGCGCCACGCAGTCCGGTCGCTGGTCGCCCGCTCTATTCACCCTCGTTACGATTCCGTAACGTGGCTATATAGCGCTTGGTACTAACTCTTCATAAGAATGAGATTTTTTGGGCTGATAGTTTCTGTTGTAATATTTGGTGGAAAGTGCTGGAAGAGAATTAAATAACTGATTTGTAAGATATGAGTTAGCAAAAAGATGTTCATTGACAACAGTGTTTATTTCGAGTAACTAACTAGGCAATACATAAAGAAAAAATATAACTATATAAACAAGTCTGCACAACAGACGTTACTTACTATCTACAACAGTTACAACGGAGAATTAGTGAAGATTGGGAACAGCAATTGAATATAAAAAAAAAAATTAGAGATGCGAGACTGGATTCGAAACCATGATCCTTCTTGAATGGCCATATTAGTAGGTCGAACTACTCTGTTACCACGTACCTTTTTACCCTAACTGAAGCGAAGGTTATGTTTTGGACCTGTGTGTATATATTTAAGTATGTACGTATGTTCCTATGTTCGCTCGTAACTACTCAACGGTTTAACCAATTGTGACAAGTGACGTCATTACATTTGTCTTATTAGCGTGAGGGTCACTTATTGGGTAAATAAAATTCTTATGAAGTCAAAGTTTAAGGTGTGTGTGTGTGTGTGTAGATGTAATTTTGTTGAGCTTAAATAATCTGAACTACTGTTGATGCACCACCTGCTGTAAACTACGTAGTCCTAATATTATTATATTTGGCTCTCTGTTGCCAAATATAAACTCCAGGCTCCAGCACTGCGGTGTGGAATGACAATTTTGGATCTATATTGGAATCCATAACAACTTATGTCATAATGATATTTTGCCATAATGTCATTCCATATTTTTTTTCCTAATATTGAATATCCTAATGCTTATTTGCACTAATTTCGTAAGTACTAATTAACATATTATGTCCTTATACTCACATGTCCAAATATTGGTTGACATAATCACTTTTGTACTAAACTGGTTTGGAAACTTCACACACCGTTGAATCATCCCCCTTACCACTAATATAATAAATGCGAAAGTTTGTAAGTCTGTTTGTTTGTTTGTTACCCCATCACTTCAAAACCGCTGAACCAATTTAGATAAAATTCGGTACCTACATAGATAGTTTGAGTCCCAGAAAAGGCCATAGGATAGTTTTTATCCCGGGAAATTGCATATAATAGTAGTAAATAATAATACACTAAAAAAAGGCCACTTTATAAATAATTTTAAATAAAATACTTTTCTGACTGCTGTTCTTTTTTGTAGGGGTCGCAGTTCTAACCTAACCTATTTTCTGGCTGCGGTTCGTTTCTGTAGGAGTCGCAGTTCTAACCTAACCTAACTTACTTTTCTGGTACCGATTCGTCACTGTTGGGAACTCAGTTGTAACGTAATATACTTTTCTGGCTCGCAAGTCGCTGTTTACCTACAAGTGCTCTGTTATGACAATTAATATTATGGATTTTAATATTATTACTCGTAAGTTTTATGTCTTACTATATTAGTACAAAACATATTAGGGATGTAGAGTATTAGGACATGTAATATTATGGCTTATGATTATTAGGACAAAAAATCATTAAGGCAAAATAGGATATGTCAAAAGTGTTTATGGCAAAAGTGTTATGGCATTTGAGTTTAGGACAAACGATATTATGGATTACGAAGGGGACCGTCAATTATATCTCCAGTCGAGTAAGCTGTGCATTATCCGTCAGTCAGTCATACAGTAGGTAACGTTACTCTTATTAATAAGTTATAAACCTCCACCAGTTTAGTGAAATTACAAAATAAGATAAAAGGTCAACTCGATTTTATGGTTCGGTACCCAAAACCCTATTACTAAGACTTCGTTGGTCGTTTGTCCGTCCGGCTGTCACCAGGCTGTATCTCAAGAACCGTGAGAGTTAGACAGTTGAAATATTCACAGATTATGCGGCCTCTATAACAACAAATACTAAAAACAGAATAAAATAAATATTTAAAGAGGGCTCCCATAAAACAAACGTGTTTTTTTTGCCTTTTTTTTGCTAATGTCCAATGAATATTGTATAGATGGTGCGCAACCCTTTGTGCGCGAATCAAACTCGCAGTCGGTCGGTTTCATTTCACTACACTTGTTTAGCAAAATCCCTCTGTTACGCGTCAGTGACGAAACGAACTCGCAAAGTCAACTCTATGATCTCTCTCTCTCTCTCTCTCTCTCTCTCTCTCTCTATGATAAAAGTCTGAATAAAAAAAAACTCCAAACGAAGGTCGAGGCCGGGCTGCCGCCTCACTCGCCAACCTTGCCCTTCAACCTGACCCAACAGAGTCGCATCCGCTCCACCTACATCGATCTCGCTCGCTTCACTCGCTCGATCCGCAGCAGTGAAGATATTATTTTGGCGGAGCAGGTTTAGGTTTTTGATCAAATGACTTTTTTTCTTGGCCGGTTTATTAAGAATTATCTCCTAAATGTATGGAAAAAAGATAAACTTAAATTATAAATGAGTTTTATTTTGTTCCTTCGTTTGTCTTTCCTTTTACTGTTTTTGCTCACTAAATATATTTAACTTTTCAGATTCATAATGGACTTCAAATTATTTTCTGAGACAAGTACGTAATACATAACAAAGTACAAAGCTAATAGTATTAGCGATTTTGTATTAAAATTCACCAATACTCTTAGCTTGTACTTTACCTATTATGCAATTGGGCCCGGTAGTCTCATGGATAGGAGCCGAAGATTCAACAGTTACTTACACCTCTTGCTACATAAGTACTAAATACCTTTACAGATTGATTAAACCACCGTTCTTATTTCAAAAAATGACAATCATCGAAAACAGTACCATATTGTCAAATAATATATACGTCTCTTTCAGTTTGGGCGTGACGTCAGTGAGGTGTCAATTGTTCGTTACCTATATGATTTGATTATTTATGACTTTCAATATTTTTTGATTTTACAAGATCTTGCGGATTAAATTGAGGAATATATAGGTTGTCACAAAAATATAAGTATAACCACTAAAGACAACATGTAGTATCGAATCGTGAATATAATTATTTTTTGTTTTTAAGAAATCTATTGTTATAAAATAAAGATACAACTTTTACCATGAATAGACTTACGACTGATTACGATGAAGCATACCTAGACACTTGGTAAAACTATAAGCTGTAAATGTCTGCACTATAAAGATATTATACACCGTGTTATTTTTGATTGTTAACTTTGAGGGGGCACTATAGTCAAACGAAGTTAATTTCTCCAAGACACTAGAATCCTAACTCTTACTGTGTAAAAGATAGTCAAAAATTAAGTTAATTAATTATTAGCTGTAAATCCCACGATCGAGCGACGACATCCACACTGCAGCAGACAATAGACATTATTTTTCTAAGACTTAATTTCTTTAGGGGATTGCAGTTTTTCTCACTCACTTCTCAATCTAAGTTATATGATATAGGAATTATCAATGACAAAAGTAGAACAGCCATCTCAACTACTTTGTTTTTTTTTACTGCTGCTAAGAACTACGCTAAGTATACAAGATCTATTTTGGATGCTGCCTCTACTTTATGGGTGAGTAGGTAAGGGTAATTTTAGGACCTTGTAAAATAGTCTCCCTATTATTAAAAATGTTATAATTATCTTTGTTTTATTCTTTCATGCTCAAGATATCGTTTACGTGATTTGCATACTTCTATTTCGTGATATATTCGTACTGACGCCACAACACATAGCGGAGCTGTCTAAACATTTAAAAATTATCGGAACACGCATTTACGTAATGCACAATAAAAATATAATCATGTTCAGATATTCTTCAGCACCTAGACAGCTTCCACGCTTATGGTGGTGACTGTACAGTAAGTACTACATAATATATTTTTGTACCTATAGGTGAACTGAAATATTTACTTTGCTCACCCACGACCTTTATAATAATATCTTTATATCTTTTACTATTTCTAACATCTGGTAGTATGGTGAACGTTTGTGTTGCTCTAAAGATGAGATCTGGTCGAGTTCGAAACGCGTCAGTGTAGTGTGGTGGTGGTGATAGATGTGTTTGATGATTTGTGCGTATTCCGACAGTGTGCAGGTGGAGGAACTGCATGAACACACATTTCATGCATAAACGTAGCTATTATAAAGTCACGGGTGAGCAAAGCAATTGATTCAGTTCATTGATATTGTGAACCTCCGCAAAGTATAGGATTGCCGTTGGGGCCGAAAAGTACTCGTACTGCTAAAATGTATTCCTTATTTCTGTTCCTTGTAAAGGTTGCCTGGAAGAGATCGCTCTGAAGCGATAAGGCCGCCTATTGCTTACCTTAGAAAATCTCTATGTATATACTTGTGTTCTCTGTACTGTTTACTGTTTTTGGTGTGCAATAAAGAGTTATTGTATTGTATTGTATTGTACTCGAGTGGAGACCGCGGATCGGCAAGCGCAGCGTAGGACGTCCACCAACGAGATGGACGGATGATTTGGTTAAAGCCGTGGGTCCACGGTGGGGGCCGCTGCCAACCGAAGCAACTGGAGGTTATGGTTGGAGCCCTCTGTCCAACAGTGAACGTCCTACTGCTGAGATGATCATGATGATGATGATGATTTTCATAACGTCTTCTCACTAAATTGACCACTTCTCACTGTGACCAGAGACCAATTCGAACAATGAACCACTTTCTAAATTGTCAATATCTTATAATGACAGTGTACTAAGTTTACAATTTCTTTAGACCAATGTCATTTCATTGATCAACCACATTGGTTACATACTCTGAGAATATAAATCCTATTTCAGGTCCATCTCTATCTGTTCATAATTTTATTCCGCATATTGCTAAATTTTACATTTCAGAATACTTTTGCGTTATACTGATAGGCTGCATGACCTATTGCTTCTTAGACCACCTGTGTTTTAGTTTTTTTAGACTAAATGATACTATTCCATACATCTGGTTTTCAGTAGGAAAATCAGTACATACAGGTATTCATGCTCCTACTAATAGGAGAATTAGTATAATATTGTGTTCGTGCTCCTACCAGTAGGAGACTGTAGTAGGAGCACGACCTTGCATCTGTTTCGAATAATCCAAGCTATACCAGAAAGAGGGCGCTCGTGCCTAAAATACCATGCGCCACATTACAAAATCGAAGATTACACAAGAAAGTGTTTTTTTTGTGGAATATCTTATTTTGGACATCTGGTATAGTGGGAATTTTAATGAATAATGTAATAAGAAATAGAAATATAGAAATAAATAAATATTTATTCTCTAAACGCACAAAAATAATAACGAAAATACAACAATATGCGAACTCGCGAAGTATAATATAAGTAATGTAGTATTTTGAAAAATGTGATATTTTAGGCACGAGCGAGGGAAAATCGCTGCGTGGCTATAGTTACCGTCCTGCACAAAGGGAAAAATCCCTCCCGACCCGTGGTCCAACTGCTATCTGGTTGCACCACGGGAACCTAAACTTACCCAGGATGGTTCAATTCTCAGACTACTTTTTTTTCTGCAACTAATTGCTGTAACCCGTGGTACAACTGAAGGGCTATTGTCCAAAGGGCATATGAACAATTGCTATGTTGAACCATTTGCACCATGGGGAAGTAAAATTACCTTGGGTCATGTGTATCAGAATAGGTACTATCATTACTGCATTTTTATAAAATTAAAAGTCGCATGAAACCCAACAACTATGTAGTTTATTCTGAATACAGTGAAACCAACAGTCCGAACCCCGATTCCACAGAGTTCAAGTGGTAGTTCAACTAGTTGAACTAATTGGACCCACCCAGTAGGACCATGGATAAACATACTTTCCAGAATTGGACTACTGATTTTGCTTCTCCGTGGTGCAATCGGTTGACGATGAGTAAACTTGCTTCCCCGTGGTGCAACCAGTTGGACATAGTAGTTGGACCACGGGTCGGGAGGAAAAAAAAGTTCATAAGATTAGTTCCTAAACCGCAATCGGTTCGCATCAAGAAGGAATTTTGCTCATACGCGTGTAGGGTGAGCACTGAAAGACTCCGGTCGTCGTCAAGCAGCTAATCATCAATTGAGTAAATAGGTAAGTATCTCTTGTAAGTATAAATATATTCAGATGTAATCTCGGTATTTCTCGCAATTTGTGGGAATTCTTGAACGAATTTCTACCACTTGGTTGAAATACTGGGCATACCGTTCAAAACGAGATCCGATTTGCTTTGGAGTCAGAATGTTCTTTATTTATCGTAGAAACATGTAGATGCCTACATGTAGCCTGTATTCTCATTATTCATACTAAATACAAATAAATATATAGGAAGTAAAGTTCTGAATTTACCGTCGAAAACTCCAAAACAAATTCCTTCGGATCTAACAAAAAATGTACTTGGAATGATTCAAGCGTAATCTAATCGCTAATATAACGCAAGCGTAATACTTGCAACATTTTTATAGTATTAACTTGCATCCCGCAGCAACACGCTTGAACGCATTCAGGTCTTCCTCGAGCAGCTAGCACAATAAAGCTCTACACCTGGAAATTCACAACTATATCTAAGAATTTTTATTATCTGGCACACCCACGACACAAAACGACAATTGAAAACATGGAGACTGTACTAGCTCCCCAGAGGTCCTCGCTTACTACCGTACGATGCCCACCAGCACCGTCGTAAAGCGTTAGGTCTGCCCTTTTAAGGACACAGCAGTACCTGTCTTGAAAAATTACACGGAAATTCTAAAGCTTATGAGGAAAAAGACCCTCTAGATATATATATAAACAACCAGACCACGATAATGATGGTGATGATGATGATAGTATTATCCACGTATAAATAAAGATTCAATGAAACGTCGTTTCCAGCAGGATTCTACATACCGATAGCTTCAACGAGGCTGTTTCCTTTCCAGCCTACTATGTACCACTACACATGAACTGTTTTACGCATCAGGGTAGTTGACACACTTATACAGCATTACGGCCTTCCGTTCTTCAGCTTTCCAAAATGACCATTTCTGTACCTCGGTATACATACAATACAAAGAATTATCGCAACCTTCAACTCAAAAGATAACTGCAATCAAGACTGGTAGGTAGAATAAAACACGGAAAGATTTCGTCTCCAATATTCGAAGAAATAGGAGTAACACTCGCATGTAATGCATGATTATCAAAGTATGTATGTCACAAGAGCATCATATGTGGTTACCAACTTGAGCACAATATCATACTCGACAATCTCCAAGTCCAAAGCCAAAATCACATAAGATTAGATTCCTGGGACTCTGACACGATTCATCTAATTCTATATCGTCGCATATGAAACACTCATATTATCTAGATATTTGAACATTTTAAGGGCAAAAGTACAGTTGATACAAATATTCGTGACCCGAAAAAAAATATATGAATATTTTGTAGTAGCTTACGCCGAAAGCCTTCCGAAAGCCTAGAAAAGTGATGCAATAATTTTTCACTAGTTGGCGCTGTCTATTTGCATGTGTGCGTGAGCTCCTAGTGTCCGTATAAGGCTGTACCTGACACCTAAATTTGAGCCCTGAAATCTCAGAATTGGCACACTATTTCCGTTCGACTGTAGTCTCAAAAAATCGGCAATTCTAAATTGTTTTCGCAAATAATAAACTCAACTATTAGTATTCTACGGATATTCTAAAAATTACAAAAAAATATCACGAAAATTCGACAGTCTGATTTTTAACGCCATCTGACGGGACTTTTACCATGAGCTAACGTGAGCAGCCGCCTTAATTCAGGATGTTAGGATGTTTTGAAGTAAGAAAAGAACCTAACATTGATTAATCGCAAAGAGATTAATCGGCTGCAATAGAAGTGCTCGCGTCCTGGTGACAATTTACAAAATGTATGAAATATTTTATAGTATAAAAACTGCGAAAGTATATAAAATGCTAATAAATCATTTAACTAGCCACAACTAACTTATCAATGGGGTTTCCAGGGAGCATGACGTGGTGCGACATAGTAAAAATGGAAAATACTTTTAAAGTCAAACCTATTTATTGTTTTAATTATAAAGTATAAATAGTTGCCCTATGCTAACATCTTATATACATTGTATAAACAATACAAAATCGCTAGTTGCAACCTCATCCAAAATCGCATCTATGCAATAATGAACAGCAATATAAAATTATTGACAGTAAAGGCCATTCAATCACATTCATTGTTCGCTATGAGTAGGTACATTTTACAATTATGGTGGTTTGCGTAGCCGGGGTATAATCTGCCGCATTCAGTTGCCCATTTAAAGTAATATAGTATACACATTGACAACCTTAATACAAAGGCAGCATATCATATTGCTTTATTATAGTTTATACTAAACTGCTATCTGTTCAACATGGACTCTATATATTTTTTTATTCATTTCGTACCTATAGACAGGCACATGGATACAATTAGTTTCAACATTTACATAAAAATTCATGTTAAGCACTTACAGGTAAAAAATGCGGATAAAACTCGGTCAAAGGCCAAGACAGTCGTAATCTCGTCTCGACCTATTTATGTCCCAGGTAGGGTAGGCCTTCTCTTAGAATGAGAGGCCTTGGGCTTATATTTCCCACGCGGGCCAGAAGCTGCAGACAGGTACTTCCCACACCATTGAATGCAGGTTTCCTCAGGATTTTTATTTCTCCTTAATGTTCATGGTAAATAAAAAAACCTAATTTCGCACATGTACTCCCAATAACCCGGAGGTGCGTGCGAGCCCGGGCTCGAACCCAATACCCACTGCTTGAGAAGCCATCCATGTCATAACACTCGGTTACTACAACTGCAATTTAATTTCAAAGACAAGGGTATACCCAGTGGTAAAAAAATGTTTGAAAAACTTTAGTTTATTCAATAAGTAAAATAGTACCACCGTCTTGCTCGCTAATCCTGCCGTGAAGCAGCAGTGCTTGCACTGTCGTGTTTCAGCGTGGAGAGTAAGACAGCCCATCTTAGGCCTCTAGGTTGGCAACGCATCTGCAATACCCCTGGTGTTGCAGATGTTTATGGCCGGTGGTGGTCTCTCCCCATCAGGAGACCCACTTGCTTGTTTGCCATCCGGTCGAATAAAAAAATAAAACAAGTGTGAAGAATTGAAGATTAGAATAGTACTCCAAAAAATAAAATAAAAACATTTAAAAAAATCTGGTATGGAAGATCAAGTTCAGGCACCATAATTTTAATACAATAAGATTTACTTTGTGCCAATCTGTATATCTTTTTACAATGCTCTAAGTAAGGCTGTCCAGCATATCTCACGACCTATTTGTGCGGCCCGCGACGCGTTTTTATCTAGAGATAATATGAAAATGATTTTATTAAAACATTTATTTTGTAGAATATTGTGGCCTTCCATTATGTATAGGAATTTGTAATGGGCTAGAATTATATTTGATGCGGACAGCGCTGCTCTATAGATATATTTTAACATAACATCAAATAACTTAAAAACTACTACTTATTTTTTTACAATCTTGGTTAACAACTAAACTAGATTATTACATAGTAAGTCATTATTTATTGTTACATTGTTATTTTTTTATCTATTAATCATAACCCCCACATTACAATAATTTCCAATTCAAATGTATATTTAAGCACTCTCTTACCTTCAATGGGTTTATTCATATGCTCCTAAAATGCCCTTTATAAATAGTATGATAATATTGAAATAATTGTTTTATCAGAAATATCATAATAATAAGTATTATCTCTTTATGTGTATTTTCATTACAATATGCATGGATACAATTTTATTCAATTTCCATTCATATACATTATCCCAACAAGATTCAAAAGCATGAGTGTTATATAGATACAGGATTCTGAAGATATTGTTTTCTCATCTACAATTTTGTGAGTCTGAAAATCTTACTATAGTACATAGTAGTAGTAGTGTATTTTAGTGTGGTATTCATTTTTATATGTATATAAAAATACAAAGTCCTAAGATTACAAAGCCAATCACATTAGGCAGTATACTTATAGATTATATCCTTACATCTTCTTTCAGTGTTTAAATTAGTAGCTGCAATGGAAAACACTATGGTAGGTAGTTTAACTTATTTTATACAATGAGTTAAATGTCACTGAATAATCACTTAATCTGGCTCTAAGTAATATTAAAAAAATAACAATGATCATGCTAAATGACAGATTCAGTCTTTTACATTAAAACCAATACTGGCAAGTTTGTTACATTTGTACTAAGCTTATCAAGTTTATAGCTGCCTGATAACTAATGCCCTTTCGCTAATTGCATATCTCAAAGTTATTTGTTAAACATTTAGGCAAAAAGGCATTCAGTAATACATTTTTTTAAGCAAAATTTTCAAACTCCTTATAACTTAATTGTTAATACTGTGACTAGAAAAACTATAAGTAGCTGGTGTTACAGAAGTATTAACACAAACTTGGATAGATGGTTTGAATGAAGAAGGAAGAAGTTTGTGTGCTTCTGGCACTGGAGAATAAGTCTGACATACAACAGGCTCAAAATGCACTTGATCATTCTTATCTGTAGGCACTCCATCAAAGCTCGTTTGTTTGGCCGAATCACCTGTTCCACTGTCTTTGCATGATGAATGTTCAGATATATTGTCTGGAAACAGATGAGGCGATTCACTACTATCACTATGTACCACTTGTGTCATTTTTAAACTTTCGGCGGGAAAAGAAGGCACTGCAGTTGTCATGCGCCTCCTAGTATGATAAATTATAACTACCCATATTATAGAAGTTCCCACTGCACAACACACCACAGTTATAATTATAATACCGGTCATATCTTCCTCATTTACCATAATAGCCACAGGTGGCAAGATCCTCAACTCGGTCATGTCCTTTTTTGTTCCTAACTCATTTGTAATCTCACACTCATATCGCCCTGCATCCGCAGGTTCTGCAGAAATTATAATTAAAAGTTGGTCATCTGCTGCATAATAATGCCGGTTGGTGTGTACAACTGGCACACCATCTTTCAGCCACTTAAGGGCTGGTTTCGGAGATCCAGATATCATACATTGCAATACTACAGAGTCACCACTTGTTACTTCTTTATTTTCCATTACTCTTATAAATGAAGGTTCTTCAAGTACTGTCAGGGTGGCATTAGAAATAATAGTGCCAGCAGGATTTTTTGCTGCACAGCTGTATATTCCCATGTCCGTTGTCTTTGCATTGACAATGAAGAACACATGATCTGTTGGCATGACATTCATTCTCCTTTCTCTAGCTGCTGGGAAATCATTGCCACCATCTTTTTTCCAAGATATTTCAGGAGTAGGTTCCCCTGTAGCAGCACAATTCAGTGTTACAGTTTCTCCAGTTTTCACTGTGATGTTCAATGGAGCCTTTGTGAAACGGGGAAATGTAACAATATTTACTTTTGCTTTTGAAGAGTATGTTGTTCCAAAGTTGTTGCTTACAACACACTGATATTTGCCAGAATCTGCATGGGTCAAATTCGGTATTACAAGAATTGATGTAGCTCGGGGTTGGCCAGACTCTGTCACATTTTCATATACAAGGGGATTACTAATGTTTCCATTGTTTTTTCTCCAAAGGAATGTCATGTTACTGAAAGGATTAGAAGTTGCTGAACAAATCAAATTTGCAGATCGCCCTTTAATAGCCAGGTGAGTTTTAGGATGCTGGATTACTTTTGGTTTTGGTGAATCTCCGCAATTGTCTTCTTTCAATTTGGAAATTGCAACATCTCTTACTTCTTCTGGGTAGGCACAAGTAGCTGTTATATATTTTTGCTCAGCCTTTTCTCTTATCCACTTTATTATCCAAAGTAAGTTACAATCACACAACAGAGAGGTAGAGTTTAAATGCAGTTTCCTTAATTTGGGCATTGAGTCGAAAGCATGCTGTTGAATAGATGTAATGTTATTATTGGCTAGGTCTAACTCCACAAGTTTAGACAACCCTTCAAATGCTTTTGAGTTAATAGATTTTATATGATTAGCAGCCAGACTGAATTTCATCAAATTTTGTAGCTTTGAAAATGGTCCAGACATGTCTTCCACAGTCCAAGAGATTTTGTTATTGTTTAAAAGCAATGTGTCTAGATGGAACATGCGGCTGAATGCATCATGGTATATCATGGATATATTGTTATTGCTCAAGTTGAGTGTCTGCAGGTTTACTAAATGCTGGAAGGTGGTTCCTTGCACTTCAACTAAATAGTTGTGTGACAAATCCAAATCCTCTAAGATAGTGCATAGCTCCCAACTGCCCAAGTCAATTTCGGACACTAAGTTATTTGACATTGACAATGTTACCAATGACTCCAATCCATACATCCATCCTTTGGAAATTCTTCTTATTTTATTATGATCTAATTGCAATGAATGAACTGATTTAAATCCAAAAAAGGCACCATCCATTATATTACCAATATTGTTGAATCTCATTCTTAGAGTTGTTAAGTTGGACAGTCCTTGAAAAAGCAGTCCATTTATAATATGAAGCTTGTTATGGTTAATTTCAAGAGTTCTCAAGCTGGACTGATACATGAACAAATGGTTTGGCAATGATGTAATGTCATTCCTGTTCAACTTCAATACTTCTAAATTGGTCAAATTGTTCAAGGCACCATTTGCAATAAACTTGATGTGATTGCTATTTAGATTCAATATTCTGATCAAACTGTTTACGGGAAAATGGCCCGTGTCAATGGAGCCAATGTTGTTTCTGTTCAGACTCACTTCTTGCAGGTGATTGTGTTGTAAAAGATTAGGAATGACGTGCAGTGAATTTTTGTCCAACTTCAAAACTTTCAGACTCGAAAACTTATCAAAACCTTCTGTTACATTTCCATTCAATTTGTTGTAGCTGAGATCTAATTGTTCCACCCATTCAGGAATTTTTGGCACAGACATTAAATTCTTATTTGAACAATCAACATATTGCTCTAAGCAATCACATTTTAGCGGACATTCATTGTTTTCAGCGAGAACAAAACATCGTGCCCATAAGAATAGAGTTATCAACAACAACAAAGTGGATTCTCCCATTTTTATGCATTTGGGTAGCTGCCCAATTCATTGGTCACTTAAAGTATCGTTTCATCTTTGTTCTTACATAATTCCGAATATTAATCACTCGTAAAGTTTTATTATCCTTCACATCACTGTTACCACTTCATAGGAATTGTACATTTTATCGTAACAAACAAGGACTGCAATAAACAAATCGACATATTATCTACAGGGCAAAGCACAGCCGCCATTTTATTTAATCGGAATTTTTGTTTGCGTTGGGTTTGGCACTGGCAGAAGAGGCGGAAGGCGGAGCAGCGAGAACAAGATCGCATTAGTCAGTGTTGCCATGGTAAAATAAATGTCAATGTTTTAATAAAAATTGGGTTTAGCCAAGGTTTAGCAGTACAAGAAGTTTAGTAATCAACTCGGAACTAATTATTTTCAAGAGTAAATAGTATAGTAGTATTGAGATAAATTATATTAAAATTTTTCTTAAGAAAACACTACTACATAAAAAATAAAAAAAAGAGAAAGTAACTTATTTTAGAGTAGGTACATTAATCCAGTTGCGTAGCGCGGGTATCAGCCGCCCGGGGCGGAAAAAAAAAATGCCGCCCTCTTATTTAGGACTCATTCTAATCGGTCCGAATCGTAGGTGCGACATTTTTTTATGTTATGGAATTATCATCATCATCCCAATGCTGGGCACAGGCCTCCTCTCAGAATGACACTCTTGGGCCGTAGTTCACACGCGGGCCCAGTGCGGATTGGGAACTTCAGACATACCATTAAATTTTTATGGTATTGCACCTAAATGTGCCGCCCGGGGCGATTAGGTTATTAATGTCTCTGGGTAATTGTTTAAGTAGTTCAAAACATTCTATTTTTAGATACTATACAGACAATACATATTCAAAGTAATAAATTTAACTTTTCAGTCAGTAACTGATTTTGAGAAATTTTTGGATGATTTAAATACTTTGTTAGACCAAGTTGTGAAAATGTTATGGTGTTTTATGTATGTATTTGTAATCTACCTACACAGCCCTCATATTTGTTACCTTACAATCTATTTGTTTAAAAGAATAAAAAATCTTTGCACTGCCATATTTATGAAGCGTCTTTAGCTGCCACAATGTGCAGGCTTATTATTTCACATAATATATTAATGTTCAGGTGGTCATACTGAATGCTGACTAGATGACATCATATCATTTTCTTTTTTTGTATAATTTGAATTTTACAGCGCCTTGGTCTAAAAACTGTAATGCTGTATTGACAAATAAATAATGTAATTTTCCGATTGATATTTACTTACATTGTATGCCATTATTCACTTTTGATAACTTCTGGCTTGACCTGGAATTGGAAACAAATTATTTAATAAATTATTAAACTTGCTGTTTTTACCAAATAAGTACAATAATAACACAACTTCCTAGTGGTATAAAAAGGTTCCTGCAATTTAGTGTATTTTACTTAAATTTAAGTTTTAGATGGTTTTTACAGAATAAAGTGCATTGTAAATCTTTTTTTTTTGTAATTTTGGTGAAATTTCGTAATATTTGGTACATATTCGTTTGCGTAGTTGCAAATGCTCCACTCATAATTATATTATTTAATTATGAAAGTGGAGATTGAGATAAAGTATAATTATATATGAGATGAATACTATATACACTGCTATAACTTGTGTTAAGTAAAGTTAAACACACTTTTAACAACTTTACGATTTTGTCAATGCTCAAATTTGAACAGCACAATCTCATCACTCACTAATTGGACTTTTCGAGCACACACCTTATTGCTGTTGCTGTTAGAGAATCGTACTTTAGGAAACTTAATTGAAGTAATTGAATAATTTGGCAAGAAACACTCCAAACAAATATTTATGCAGGCTCCCTCGCAGTCGCAGTGCCAGCCAGCTGTTTTTTTTTTAATGAAAATGACAGAAACAAATTGAATGAATGAAACGCTGTAAAGATTTTTCACACTTTCTGGTTACGGAGGCGGTTTCGGGTGGTTTAACTCTAAAATGTTGCCACACATGTAACTAATGAATCATTGCTATTGGCTGAATGAAACACACGATACCTTTGCTTATAGGAGAAAATAAAAAACTGTTAAAAAAATACTTCATACGTCATATCAGTATTCAGTACTTACATGTCCGTATATCCGAAATAATAGTATCGAATGAAACAAAACTGTTTATTATATGGGTGGTTGAATTATTGCGTGATTTTGTTTAAAAATGGATACTTACGAGAGTGTATTGCTTGTAAAGAATGAAGTATTTGTATTCAAAATACCCCCAAAAACTACAAACAGGGGATATAGGTAAGTTATTAAAATTAAGAATTCGATCGTTTCTGAATATTTTGTGGTGCGAGAGTAAAAGTGGGTGGTTTTTAGGGCAGCAGATTGGAACCTGCAAGAGCCACAATGGACCGGACGTATGAGGCTTGTTTCGAAGGGGGAGGAATTGGTAATGAAGCTAGAAGATAAAACATCTGGTCAGCTCTTTGCCAAATGCCCTATCGATAAATATCCGGGGGTAGCACTCGAATCTGTGACGGACAGTTCACGATACTTTGTTTTGAAGATTCAGGATGATAATGGTATGTATCAACTAGAGCAGATATTTTATTTAGTAATCAATGTTTTTATTAATATGTTACGATATTTGCAGGGCGAAGCGCTTACATTGGTCTGGGTTTCGGCGACAGATCGGATTCATTTGACCTTAATGTGGCCCTGCAAGACCATTTTAAATGGTTGCGAAAAGAACAAGAAGGCCCTACCGGCCCGCAACAGCAGCTTGACCTTGGGTTCAAGGATGGAGAAACAATTAAGATCAACATGAAAATTACTGTAAGCAAATGCTCTCTTGCCAAAAACTAAATTAGTATTAGTATTTAGTTAATTTACAAGCCAACAAAATACTAATTTTAAAAATGCCATCTTTACTAACATTATAAATGTGAAAGTAACTGTCTGTCTGTTACCTTTTCATGCTTAAACTGCTGAACCATTTGAGTTGTTTGATATGATAGTTTTTATTATTGTGAGCTTATAATTATATCAACAAAGCTAACTGTATAATGATAAGATGGTAACATTTCCTCTTAATCTTTGGGTTATATTTATCATTCAGTGATTCACTGTTGTAGTATACTCCCCGTTGGTTGCTGCCCTGCTGAATACAGGACTGTCATTAATTTGAAACTCGAGGGGCTATTAAAATATTCGAATTATCTAGGTTTACGAATATCAAATGGTTTAAACCATATGAAGAGATGTTTTGGGAACTTGTGACAACTTTAAATTATAGAGACAGTGGCGATCCTTACATAGAAGCCCAAAGCCGGGCTTGCCTTATAAAGCGAACAACGTCCAAACGAGAAAAAAGTTCTAATAAAATCACTTTAATAATTTAGCGCGCTTTATTTTACGTAAAATAATAGATTGCATAAGTAAAGTGGCGCTGATTGCGACCGGCGGCGGTGCGGCGAGTCTACGCGGCGATATGGGCGTACATTGTAATAGATGACATCTCGCTCGCTCTC